>NC_056733.1:52226026-52233526 GCF_019279795.1 Protopterus annectens
GGGGGGCAAGCTCCCCTGCACCCCCATACTCCCTGCTAAATAAATATACCAACTCCAAGATCACATTACAGTGAGGAAAATGGTAAATTTCCCATTCCGCGCTGAACGGTGATCGCCATTCAAAACATTTGGAGTTTCAAAACTTTGATCTTATGGTGTCGACCGTTTGTCGTTCGAAGTTTTGAAACTTTGAGCTTGTGAAGGGAATCCATGTACATATGTGTTTTTTTTTTTGTCTGTGTGTGTATGTATATATATATATATATATATATATATATATATATATATATATATATATATATATATATATATAGTGGATATAAAACAAGTACATACCTCCTGTTAAAATGCCAGGTTTTGTGATATAAAAAAAACACAGTAAATCATTTCAAAACTTTACCCATCTTTAATTTGACCTGTAACCTGTACAGTTAAATTGAAAAACAAATCTGTTCATAGGTTCATAGCTGTGTACTAGGCTAATGGCCCTGGAGCCTTTACAAGTGTAGCCCATAGGATTACCCTGGCATCATGCCACCCAACCTTAGTTCCTAGTGCCTCTGTTGAGTAGAGCCACTGGAGTGATCATTGGGGTGAATTTCCTATTTCCCATCCACTCATCAAGATTTCTCTTGAAGAGGGACAGAGAGATGCTCTGCTTGACATGTATGGGAAGTCTATTCCATAGCATGGGCAGTCTTTGGGTGAGGAGCCTGTCCCTCCAGTATGTTCTGTTGATTGTGGTAATGAGATTGAGGTCTCTGGAACGTGCAGTGCGGAGGGATTGGGATTTCTTTAGATGTAGCATTACTAACAGAGCTGGGTCAGACATGGCTTTGTAAGTCAAACAGAGATCGCCTCTAAGTAGGCGATATGAGACAGAGAATAGTTGGAATTATTTGAGTCTGACCATATAAGAGAAGTGTTTAAGGCCTAGGATCCTCTTTGTGAGGTACTTTTGCAGCCTCTGCAGTTGTTGCAGGTGTCTAGTGAGGTATATATAAAGATGACCAAGACAATGGTAATCTCCAAGAAACAGTTTATGTTAGCGCTTTCATTGAAAAAAGTAATTCAGCTTCTTCAGACAAGTACAGATAATTGATTCCTTATATAATGACTAAAAGATGACATCACATACTAATTATTCAAATAAACATTAAAAAGACATTACTACATTATTATATAAAAATGGTAAAAATCAAACTTATGTAATATAAACTACCTCCCAACTCAAATATCATATATCATATAATGCATTATTGATTCAAAATAAAAACTATCTCTCAAGTGCTTTTAATTTCAATATACATTTTAAAGAACACTGCTCATTAAAACCAGGGTAAAAATAAGCATTAAGTCTGAGTTGCCAATATAACTCTTTTTCTTCCAAATACAACTGCCATGGGCCACCCCTTTTGTCTATCTTCATTTGCTCGATTAAGTAATTTACATTATATTAGTCCATTAGCGTTGGCCTGGACTTCAGAGAAGTAGGTACTAAACAGGAGAGGACCCAGGACTGAACTCTGTGGGACTCCACTTATGATTTGTCGGCAGTCTGACTTGGAGTCCGCTACTTTCACACTGTGGGTTCTATCTGTGAGCCAGTTTGCAACCCACCTACTGATATTAGGATTGATGCCTAGCTTAGTGAGTTTTTCTATGATTCCTGAGTGGGGAATGGTATCAAAGGCCAAAGCCCTTGGCCAGATCAAGGTAAGCTGTATGAACCACCTTGCCTTTATCCACGGCTCTGGTGACTGACTCAAAGAAGTCGACCAAGTTGAGCAGGCTTGATCTACCCTTCACAAAACCAAACTATATAGGATCTAGAGTTTGGAGATTCCTTATATCCTTGTTTATTAGGTCCATGATGATGCATTCCATAGCTTTGCATATCAGACTCGTCAGGCTAATGGGGCAATAGTTCCCGGGGTCTGTAGTCACTTCACCTTTGTGCAGAAGGATGACAGTAGCAGTGCACCATTCGGTAGGGACAAAGCCTGAGGTGAGGCTCTGACTGAACAGGGCACGCAGGCGAGGTGCCAGTTCACTCTGTAGTTCATGTAGTACACAGCCAGAGATATTTTCAGGTCCTATAGAAGCAATATTCTTGGCCTTAGACAGTGCTGTTTTAATCTGTGCATCAGTAATACTGGGGGAAAAATATAAAAAATAAAAGAAGTACACTAAGCTGGTTGCATACGTGTGCACACCCTTAAACTAATACTTTGTTGTGTGTGCTTACCCTTAAACTAATAATTTGTTGTGTGTCTGCATACCCTTAAACTAAAACTTTGTTGAAGCACCTTTTGATTTAATTACAGCATTCAGTCTTCTTGGATACACACCTGCCATCAATTAAAGAGACTCTGATTAACCCCAAATAAAGTTCAGCCATCCTAGTAGGATTTTCCTGACATTTACTCAGTTGCCTACTACAGCAAAAGCCATGGTTCACAGAGAGCTTACAAAGCATCAAAGGGATCACATTGTTGAAAGATATCAGTCAACAGAAGGGTACAAAAAAATTTCCACAGCATTGGATATACCATGGAACACTGTAAAGACAGTCATCAGAAGGTAGAAAAAATATGGGACAACAGTGATGTTGCAAAGACCTGGACGTCCCTCCAAAATTGATGAAAAGACAAGATGAATACTGGTCAGGGAAGCTGCCAAGAGATATACAGCAAAACTGAAGGAGCTGCAGGAATTTCTGGCAAGTACCTGTTGTGTGCTACATGTGACAACAATCTCCCATATTCTCCATATGTCTGGACTATGGGGTAGGGTTGCAAGACGGAAGCCTTTTCTTACACAGAAAAGCATATAGGCCCAGGTAAAATTTGCAAAAACAATACATCAAGTCTCCCAAAAGCATGTGGGAAAATGTGATGTTAAGTTGTCTATCTCGTCTTCGTTTCTTCCTTGTTGGGATCGGAGCCAACCTTCGTCTCCAACTAGGCCATCTTCTATAACTCGAGAGCTGTTTACTGGCTTGAGGCTACCCCTTATCCCATGATGCCTAGTGCTAGCTACCCAGATCTCATTTGCTGCTTCAACTGCGATGTTCGTTATTACTGGCTCAGGCTGAGTAAGTTAGTTTAATACTTTTTCTAGCTATTTAGGGGATATATTTTGATAGTTTAGTCTTTCAACCTTATTGTTAACTAGCTTGTTGTAGTTTTTAGTGTAATTGAATTTTCCTTAAGAACTCGTTTAAGTAAGAGAGTCCCCCCCTTTTCCCCTTCTTATTGTAGCGTTTTCTTTTAGTTTAGTCACTCTTTTAATTTATAGGTAGCCGTTTAAGTTAGAGGCTTCCTATTTAAAAAAAAAAACAGGGAATTTTTGACTGTAGTTTTTGTTTTTCTGGATAGATTAGTGTTTATAGTTTTGTTGTTTGGGCCTTTGGCCAAAGTTTTTTCTGTGTAGCATAGAGATGTCTAAAGAATCAAAAGTATCTGGATTCAAGAAGTGTGACTCATGTTGTCAGAAAATGTCTCTGACAGATGGGCACACTTCTTGCGTCTGTTGCTTAGGCACAGTGCACCTGCAGGACTCTTGTTCTGTATGCCACGCATTCAGCCCAGGGGTTCTGCAGGAGCGCAAAAATAAGTTGATATTAAGGGGTCTCCTTAAGCCCCAGGATTCACCAGCAAAGGCTCAGCCGGTGAAATCTTCTAAACTGACCAAATCGTCGGCTCCCAGCTCGGAGCCGTCATTGGTCCAAACATTACCAACTACCTCGGTTCCGGCTGCTTCCCAGTCGGCTCCACCAGCATCGTCGGAGCTGTCTCGGACCCACAAGAGACCGAGGTCCCCATCTTTAGAGTCAATACATTCGGCCCCTCGGTCTCCCCTATTGCAAAGTGACCGCAGTCATAAATCCTCCCACTCCTCTCGGTGTTCTAGACAATCAGATCATGACGTGGAGAGAGAGGTCAGTAGGTTGTTGAAATCGCAGGCACTAGCAAAAATGTAATCCAGCCCTCCTCAACAGGTGTCAGCTCTGTCCGCTTCCATCGATGTTCCTCCTCCGACTCCTCTGAGCTTGGAGTTGGAGTTTGTTGGGGTTCAAATCATGGAACCGTCGGCACTGATAACGATTTCCCCTTCGGTTCCATCATCTGCTCCGATCCCCTCGATGCTACCTTCCATCGAGGGATCTGGCTGCCAAGACTCCCTCGTTGGCTCCAAGGGGGCGAGTGGCATCGGACCCTTTTCCAACCCTGTTCTTCCTCTCGGAGCTTCGCCGCAGTTGAGCTCGACTCCTACATCGGCCTCGGAGCCGTCCTCCTCGGTGCGCAGGAGGATTCCGGTTTCCTCGGAGCCTGATCCTTTGCATCGTGGCAGGGATGCCTTTGATGTCATGAGGAGTGTACTGGCCCATGAGTCACCACCACGTTCAACCCCACTGACTCCATTCCCTGTAGTACCTGTGTCAACCTCTGTCCCTCCTCCACACCCCAAGTGTGGGGAACCAATGCTCCAGAGCACCCCACTGGGTGTTTCTTCCTCTTCTGAGGGGCCTCCTCTGAATGATCATTCAGAGGAGGCCCCTCAGAAGAGGAAGTGCAAGAGGAAGCACATTGACTCCCCTGAGTCTGTCACTTTGGATACAGATTTGGATGACTCGGAAGGGTCCCCGAGATCCCCCTCTGAAGAGGTTTCCTTTTCGGACATCCTAGAAATGCTTAGGCAGAGGGGGAACTGGACTGCCCTAGCCCCTACTGAGGATGAATCTGTATTCCTGGATGCATTTGGTTCCCGCCCTTCCACTTCCTGGGTGTCTCCCCATTCGATCCACAAATGTCTGTGGTGGCTCGAAGGTCTTGGTCAGCCCCGGATACAGTGGAACCAACCCCGAGGAGGCCCGGCAAATTTATTACTGCACCCCCTGACAAATAGTTTCTTACAAAGGGTGTTCCTGTGGATGCCATGGTGGTAGCAGTGGCCACTAAAAAGGAATTAGTGGAGACTTCTTCCTCTCTCCATCCTCTTAACAAGGAGGCTAGGACTATGGACAGAAATGGGAAGCAAATGTTTGCTTCAGCAACCTTCTCCATGAGGTCACTGAATTACTTATGCCATTTCACCAGGCTTCAGAGGGATCTCTTAAAAGAGCTTGGAGATACCCTCCAGGATCCATCAGCTGCAGGAGTTCAAGCTAAAGTAGCTTCTCAGCTGGCGACCCTTAATTCAGTGGTTAACTCCTCCATGAGGCTCATTTCATATGCAGCCGATGATGCGAGTAGATCCGCAGGCACAGGTGTGGCCCTTTGGAGACACGCATGGATGCGGTTGTGTAATTTTGCAGAGCCCTTTAGAGCATCATTCACGGTTCATTTTTCTTTGGACCACAGGTGAAGGACACTGTCACTAGGTGTGAACAGGAAGGCAAGACTCTCTGTGCTGTGGGAGTCCATTTTTCCACTCCTTCCAGACCATATCTCAAAGGTCAGAAGAGTGGAAAAATGTGGTTTCGGAAATCCCAGGGAGCCTCGCCTGATACATGTGGTGACATTTCCTCCAGGGGCAGAGGAGGGAATTGCAACAACAGATGCCACCCTCAAGGCAGAGGGGTCCGCAGAACCAGGACAGCAGAAAATCATTCTCTGACAAGCCCTTCCAACACCCCTGAAGGGTTGCCCGACTTCCCGCCTCTGGAGGCAGTCAGGGGAAGAATTTCACTGTACCCAAAAGCCTGGCAAGACATTACGCGAGACAAATGGGTACACTCAATCATATCCGGAGACTACGTAATCCCCTTCTTCCAATCTCCCCTATCATCAAACAAATCCCCCCAGATGTTCCACCCAATCTGAGGGCCCAAGCAGTCATAGAAATTTCAAGACTGCTAGAAAAAAGTCATCCAGGAAGTCCCGGCAGACCAACTCGGATCCGGAACTTACTCAAGGTTATTTTTAGTACCAAAAAAGACAGGGGACTGGAGACCAATTTTGAATCTCAGCAGACTAAACAAGTCTGTTCAAAGAACGAGGTTTCGGATGGTCATGCTTCAGTCCATTCTACCCTTTTTGGGTCAGGACAATTGGATGTGCTCAATAGATCTCCAGGATGCGTACTACCACATCAAGATGGACAGGTGCTCCAGGAGATTCCTTCACTTCCAGCTGGGAGCCAGTCATTATCAGTTCAGAGCTCTGCCCTTTGGTCTCACCACAGCCCCCAGGGTGTTCACCAAATGTATGGCAGTGGTCACTGCTCACCTGAGACGTCAGGGATTCCAGGTGTTTCCTTATCTAGACGACTGGCTCCTTACTGCTACTACCAGGCATCAACTTCTTCAAGCCAGGGACTGTACAATCGCAATCTGTGCCCAGTTAGGCATTACCATAAACTTCAAAAAATCTGCCTTGTTGCCCTGTCGATCTATTACCTATATAGGAGCAGATCTAGATACAAGAAGTATGTCCACAAGACTACCGCCGGACAGGGTACAAGCCCGGTTGGTCCTTCAAACTCTGGGTTCTATGGCGGCAGCAATTATTCTGATACCTCTAGCCCGCTTTCACATGAGAATCCTGCAGTGGCTTCTATTCACACAGTGGTCCTTTCAACAAATCCCCATGTCCCACATGATTATAATTACAGAAACTTGCAAAAGACACCTTTCCTGGTGGATGGTCTCCCCGCTAGTGTCTCTGGGCAGACCATTCATCCAACCCCCTCCGGTTGCCACAGTGACCACTGACGCCTCACTGATTGGGTGGGTGGGGGGGCATTATCAGGGCAGGACAGTCCAAGGCACATGGCAACCTCATGGGTACCATCTGCACATAAATATCTTGGAGATGACAGCCGTGCTTCTAGCATTGCAAGCACTTCAGAGCTCACTCCCTCATGGGACAATTGCAATTCAGACGAACAACATGTCAGTAGTGTGGTACATCAACAAGCAGGGCGGAACCAGGTCCTACCTCCTATGTCGAGAAGCACTCAGACTCTGGCAGTGGGCGATTTCCTCCCAACGATTTCTGATTGCAACGCACATCCCTGGGAAATCCAATGTCATAGCGGACAGGCTCAGCAGAGCTATTTTCATGCCTCATGAGTGGTCTCTGAATCAGGTAGTTGCGGATCTCATCTTCCGCAAATGGGGACAGCCTTGCTGTGATCTGTTTGCAACTCCTTTCAACACCAAATGCAGCAACTATTTCTCCCTTCTACCGCTTCCCGGTCATCCTCCCAGATGCTCTAGTCCACGATTGGCCTCAGGGACTTCTTTTTGCCTTCCTGCCCTTTCCTCTTATACCCAAACTCATACAGAAAGCGATATTGTTGGGTTGCAAAATGATCCTCATTGCTCCTTACTGGCCTCGACAGATTTGGTTTCCATTCCTGCACCGTTATCTCCTCAAGCAGCCCTGGATCCTATTCCAGACCTGCTGATTCATCAATCAGGAGAGCTGCATCGATCCCTCCAGACCTTCCAGCTCACAGCTTGGTTGATCCAATTCCAACCCTAGCCAGGCT
>NC_056733.1:52238526-52246026 GCF_019279795.1 Protopterus annectens
CAACCAAAAAAAAAAAAGTTTACTTACATGTATGCAGCACTCTCCCTGCTTAAATATACCAGCTCTGTGACCGCACTATAGTGGAGGAACGGAAGTTCTACCATTGTGCGCTTCTGTATACAGTGTGAAATGGGAGATTTTCCTCATCCCCGTTGTAGTTCGATCTTGGAGTTGGTATATTTAAGTAGGGGGGTTTGGGGGGTGCAGGGGGGCTTGCCCCCTGCAAAAACATTGTAAAGACATTTTTGAATGTCTTTTACGTCCACTTTAGAATTTTGAGTTGCTGAAAACTCGAGATTCTGGGCTCGAGCTTATGAATTTCGAGCTTTCAGCAATTTGAGATTCTAAAGGGGAATGGCATCCATGCTGTTCAGCATGATATTCTCGGCCATGGTGGCAGATGGCTTCTGCAATGATGAAGAAACCAGCATCAAGATTAGATACAGGACCCGATGACAGGCTCTTCAACCTGTGGAGGCTATAGGCCAATACCAAGGATAAAGAGGACTTTGTGCGTGATTTCCTGTTTGCAGGAGGCCCAGATGCAGCAGAGTATGAACTGCTTTTCCACTGCCTGCAGAAACTTTGGCCTCACAATTCATACCAAGAAGACTGAGGTTTTGCATCAGCCCGCACCGCAGAAAACGTATGCAGAACCAACTATCACTGCTGAAGGTGAGATCTTGAAGGCTGTTGACAAGTTTACATACTTTGACAGCACACTCTGCAGATTTGTGAATATTGATGATGAGGTAGACACATGCATCGCCAAGGCAGGCTCTGCATTTGGATGGTTGCGGGAGTCAGTGTGGGAGAGGAGAGGCATCAAACTGTCCACAAGACTGAAGGTGTACAAGGCAGTCATGCTGCCCACACTACTGTATGCCTGTGAGACATGCTCTGTGCATGAGCATCATGCCAAACAGCTGAATCACTTCCATATGAACTGCTTAAGAAGGTTGCTGAAAATTACCTGGCAGGACAAAGTTCCAGACACAGTTGTCTCCTCTCAAGCTGGACTGCCAAGTATCTACACCCTGCTGAGGAGAGCGCAAGTTAGGTGGGCAGGCCACCTTGTACGTATGCCAGTCACACGCCTCCCCAAGAGACTGTTTTATGGTGAACTTGGAGGAGGCAAACACACACAAGATGGGCAGAAAAAGCACTTCAGAGACATATTGAAAGTGTCTTTGAAGAGCTTGACCCAGACTCCTGGGAAACCCTAGTGCAAGACCACCCTGCCTGACGAAGGTGCATCAGCAAAGGTGCTACCTCCTGCAAGCAGAGCAGGACCGCAAAGGCACAGAGGAAGCGTGAGCTGCATAAATCCACAGCCAACTCATTGCCAACCAACTCAAATGACCACATGTGCCCAACGTGTGGCAGAGCTTTCCAAGCCCGCATCGGACTAATCAGCCAAAGATGGACACACCATACTCAGTCGGCCTCCTTGACGTGATGTCTTTGGTCATCATCAGTGATGAATGAACAACAACATTGTGTGTGTGTGTGTGTGTGTGTGTGTGTGTGCATACATTTTATATATATATATATATATATATATATATATATATATGTGTGTGAGATATATATATATCGATAGATACCACCTAGTAACAATACTAAAATAGTGGAATATGTTCAGATATTCTGTGCTGGACCTCCTCAAAAATCATTTGTAAAACCATAATATTGGGTGGTGGTAATGTAGATTGGCAAATTACACAATCTGAAAATCCAACCAATAATATACATCCATACCAGTTCACCCAGTTATAACCACACTAACTAGATATCAATGCCACAGCCAGACAGTCAACCCTCATTTGGATCCTAATATCCTCTCCAAATAAAATATTATCCTATGAAACTCTATCAGACAGCCTTAGTGATCAGTTAAAGTACTAACTTGGCAGCCCCAAAGTGCATCATTACAGCCTGGTAAGAAAACATGCTACTTTCCATGAAGATACTTTTATTAATACAGTAGAACTCCCTAACTGGGAGTCACTAAGGACTCTTGTCATTGATGATGCTGTCTCTGAATTCAACAAAATCATCATAGGTTTTCTAAACGCACAAACCCCTGTCGTAATAAAAAGAGTTAAAGCCAAACCTGCCCCATCAAACGAAGAGACAAGGCCTGGAAGGTCTGCACAAAAAATAAAATGGCCCCTACTTTACTGGCATATAGATAACTAAGAAACCTAACAAAAAATTACACCAAAGATAAGAAAACCTACTACTCAGCCAATCAATACATACGCACTAATAATCCAAAACTGTTTTGGGCCGTAATCAGTGTTAAATCCAGGACAAGCTAGACAGAAAACACTAAACACACAGAAACAAAATAGTACGATAGCGAACCAATTTGATATTCACTTTATAAAGACAGTACAGTCATTAACCAACCAGGTGGCTAATCAAGCTCTTGAGTTCCCTATTCAATCATATAACCACTGCCAATGTTTCTCCTTCTAACCGGTTTCCACAGGTACCATCAAAAAATTAAAGCCTACTTGCAATTGCCCCTGACAATCTTCCCAGTAAATATCTTTAAATGGTAGTTGATGCTATTGCATTCTAGTTTAAATTCTAATAAATTGACCTACATCTGAAAATCCATGCTATGGGAAAAAATCATTCATTATTTCATTGTACAAAGGTGGAATCAATGCAGATCTTTCAAATGGTAGCCCAATTTTATGTCCCCTGTCAAAAATATTAGAAAAATGTATTCAGAAGCAATTTATCTACTATCTAATGGATAACCAGTTCTGTCTTCAACACAACATGGCTTCCGTCCTCAGCACAGCTCAACTACTGCTTTGCTGAATTTTGTTAATACTGCCAACACCCACAGAAATGCCTGAACCCTAGTCTCCCCCAGCTATTGATATGATCTGCCACCAGAAAGTTACATAAACTCTTATTCATAATCTCACCAACTGTTTACTGCAGTGATTCTGTAGCTACTTCTCAAACAAGAATAAGCATTGAAATAAACAAATGATTTTTCCACCTTCTTGCTAGTACGTATTGGTGTCCCACAAAGATGCATACTAGGCCCCATACTTTTCAACATATTCATTAATGATCGCTACACTGTTACAAAAAATGCTAACCTAGTTCAGTACTCTGACTCAACCTGAATCTGTCAAATCTCTATAAACTTCAAGACCTTGTACAACAATCATTCTTCTTGATTGAAACATGGCTAAATAATTTACAACTACTTTTAAACCAAAAAAAAAATTTCATCCCACAACACATCTCTGCTAAAACAACACTATTCATTATTGTTTCTGCCAACAATGCCATAAATAACAAGTAAACCACAGAAACTTGCTGGGTGTTAATATAGATAACCAGTTGAAATTTGACAACCACATATCACATGTGGTTAAAAAAATCATCAAAAACTAGGTACTTTATACAAAGTAAGAACCTACCTCACTAACGTTAGAAGATGTATAGCCTCTACTTTTACTTTCATCTCTCTTTTGTGCCGCCCTATTCTTTAAGTCTCACAGCCGTCCAAACTCGAGTTACGATAAAACAGCCAAAATGTGCAGTAAAGTATGAAAATAAAACACTCCACTGCCTAGTACTCAGAAATGCTCAGTGAATTAAACTGGTTAGAACTACCACATCAACTAGTTATTTTTAGCTGACTGCTATACAGACACACCTCTACAAGGCAGTCTAGTTGCCTAGCCCTTAACAAGCTAATACAGCACTAGTCTCCTAGTAGAATTTTACGCAGTAGAGAATAATCACTAATTACTCTAACCAAGTAATCTAATGCTGCAGGTGACTCTGTATTCAAATAGTGGGATGCAGTTTCATATTTCAGCTGCCCTATCACTGAAATGCAGGTAGAATGCAAACTTATGTAAAACAAAACTAAAACTTCACCTACCAAATCAGTGGATCTGCCCCTGTACATCTGCAGGCTAAAGGTCACTGTTATCTTCAACTTGCTATATCGTCAAACCATTTCTCATCATTCTGGGTCCTATGCCCTACAACTAGACTTCACCAATACCTGAAGGATTTTACTAGCATATCCCAGCTACATGCTTTATTTTGTGACACTGCTCATCTCGCCACCTCTGTACTTGTAATGTAAAGCTTACAATAAACTTATATAAACTTCCTTTATACCGCACTTCTTAACTATGATACTAAGATTTTCTGCCCTACCTAATTCCTTCCTTTGCCACCAGTTCTTTGAATTTCTAACTGCTAATCATATGATCTATCTGGCTGATAAACCCTCTAATGTACATCTTCAAATGGTCATTGCTCAATATCTACTAATGTGCAAGTTTCTTTTATACTGTAGTAGTCTCTTTTTCATATAAATGTTATCTAATTAGCAAATGTGTGTGTAATTGTTAATGTATTTAATGTCTGTTCATGTATATGACTGTTTAAAAATGTTTGTAATATTTTGGAGTTTTTATCCCCAGACCTTTGCTGAAAAGTGTTTTTTGACTAAATCCAGTTGGACAAACCTGGTAAACAAAAGCAAACTAAAATAAGTAAAATTTGTTTAAAGCAGAGAAATTGTGAAATCAAGACAAAGCTCAAATGGAAATACTTAGAAGAAGACTCAACTATGCCAAGGTTAGAGACAGATGAGACTTGAGATTTAATAGGTAAGAGAGTAAGGAATGCAATAAAAATAGTTTTGTATAGTCAATCAGCAGGGATGTCTGCAGGAATGGAACATATTTCAACAGAAGATTGGAAGTTAGGAGGGATGAAAGTGATTAAGATCTTAGAAGGTTTTGTTTAACAATATTTCCAAAGGGAGGACAATACCAGTATATTGGAAGAAAGCTGTGGTGGCTATACTAGCTAAAAAGGGTAAAGGCTCTTGAGACCCAGCTTGATGTAGACCCATAGCAATCTAAAACCATGATTTAAAGTGTTTACATCTGTACTAACTAAGAAAATGGGGAAGGTGTTGCCAAAAGTGATATGGATTAGTGTGGTTTTGTGGAGAGAAGGCAAACATTGTTAATATTAATAAAATCCAGAGGGAAACGGCGTGCGAGAAAATGGCTCTATTGTTGGCAAATCTTGTTGCAAAAAAAGCATTCAGTAGAGTCCGTTGGGATTTTTGAGTAAGAGAGTAGTGTATTTGCATTCCTGAAATGTCAGAGGCAGGAATTAAAGTAGAAGAGTTTCTCTCTGACAAGCTATGTTTGAAGAGGAAGCAGGCAGGACTGTCCACCTTCCCCTTTGTTATTTTCTTCGTATTTAGAAGCATTAAAAAAGAAAGGAAGGAACTCACAAATTCAAGGATGTGACTTGTATGATAATCAAGAAAAGTTAACTTTATTTATAGTTTATATTATTTATACTTAAATCCAAGAAATTCAGGATATAAAGTAAATTAAGATAAAACAAAGGCTATAGCATTATACTATGTACCCACACATGAATTGGTTCAACTCTGCCCATATTTATGAGGACCTGATAAGATGAAGTATTTAAATGCATGGATTAAAAATGGTTCTGTTATGGCAGCTAAGGCTATGTGGTAAGGGACTAAGCAAAAGATAATACAAAAGCTGGGAAACTGTAAACTCTTGTGGATATGGATAGTAATATACAAGCACTGAAAATTAAATTTGGTCTCTTAGTTTTATATACAGGTCAGACATGTTTTTATCAACTGGAAGAAAAGTTCTAAATGACAATAAAGAGTTGAAGGTGTGTATCTGGGTCAGGAAGATGGCAAGAGTTAACTGGGATAAGTTGATTGCCCCTGTAGAGCAAAGTGGTTTAGGATTATCTGATTTGAAGGGATACTTTAGAGCTATGCAGCTAAGCCTCATACACACACACACACACATATATATATATATATATATATATATATATATATATATATATATATGAAATTAAATATATGAACAAATATAAATATATAACTTGGGTAGAAGGTTATAAAAAAAGTAGAAAGTAATGATTAAATCTGGAGGGGGGGGGGTCAAGAAAAGAGGAGAATATGGTTTTGCATGTTGGCCCTTAATGAGAATAACAACAACCAAACAGAATACTATGGTTATTAGATAGCACAAAGTAATCTAAAAACTAAGCAAACATGGGAGTGGAGAAAGGAGATTTCTACCAATCTGTATTTTTGCAAGTTGGGGTATGTTAAATAGTCAAGACAGGGCTAGAATTTATTGGAGAAAATTAGAAAAGGAACTGAATCACTGGGACCAAATAACTAATAAGGGAATGATAACAGAGTGGGATGAGGCAAAGCAGAAGTTTGGACTGCAGGTTAGAGACTGCTTTCCCTACCAGGCATTGATAATAGAATATAGACAGTGTTAAGTGAAAGATCAGCAGTGGTTGAGTTTTTAGTTGATTATTGAACAGAAGCTGCTGTTAAAAAAGGGCTAATTACTATAGCATATAAAATATTGCATGACAACTGTGAAGAGTGGGTAAAGATAGATGAAGGCTGCCAGCCTAGCCACATAGAATAGCCAGATAGAATTTTGCAGATAATTCTGTCATTTGCAAATATGAATGTAAACTACAGGCTTGTTGTCTTAAATGTAAAGAAAGTGTTGCATGTGGAACTGGGACAAAATGTGGCAACAGTGCACTCTACTGACAAAAGTAAAGCATGTGGTGACCCTTTGATGTAGACAGTGGTGACGAAGGGTCTAGATGAAGAAATTCTTTCTATTGTTTTAACCAAGAGTTAAATTGCTAGATTTAAACATGCAAATGTATTTTTATTTCTCTGCTTCCTGACCAGCTGCGAGATAACAAAAGGTGACGTTAAGAAAGTAAATGCAGTTTCTGTTAGCCTGGGAAGTGTGAATAATGATGTAATGTGTAGCCTGGGAACCCCAGGAAAGTGTGAAGAATGATGTAATGTGAATCAGAACTGCAATTTCAATTTAAATGGAGAGAACCAGAGATTATTAAGCATTTTTGTCTTGACCATCCAACTCACAGCACTGTCTTGCTCATATGTACGTTATCATAGACTTGTGTTTTCTTTTAGAAATAGCTAGGAACTAGAAATAGTAGACTGTTTTCTGTGATGTCAGAACTGTACTACTGAATTATTTTTAAGTATTTCTCTGTTATCTCTGAACTTTCGACTATCACTGTGTAGTAAGAAGTATTGTCTTGTGTTTTTATTTATTATTATTAAATATTTTAAAACCTTTCAACTGTGGCTCTTTTGTGTAGAGATCATTTAAGCTCTAGCGTACATTGCATATTTATAGTGATTACTGTAACAAGTCACTCTAATAAGCCTTGACTGTTTAGTTATACTACCAATTGGATAATAATATTGCACAGTAATAACTGGACACCCTTTTAAGGGCTTTTGAGTAGCTGATAAATATTAGCTGGGTAGTGGCAGCCGGTACTACCGTATAGTCTGGGTAATAGGGGCACAGCTTGAGAACCTGTGCCAGCCTTTCCCAGGAGTGTCTGTGTGGTTGT
>NC_056733.1:52251026-52253086 GCF_019279795.1 Protopterus annectens
TAATATACAAGGGGTGTGTGACATTATACGACGGAACTGGAGGGTATTATTAACAGATGACTGCTTAGGTGGTATCTTAACTGAAACACCTCAGTTTTGCTTTAAGCGAGGTAAGAACGTAAAGGATCTGCTGTGTAATGATAGACAGAGTAATACTACTCAGTGTATAGGACAGCAGGGTACTTTTCCATGTAGACACTGTAAAGCTTGTCAGTTCATTAAGAACAACAATATATTTGAACATCCGACAATAGGTAAAATATATTCATTAAAAGGGTATGCAGATTGCCATACAAGAGATATAGTATACCTAGCTGACTGTGTTTCATGTCATTCATTTACATAGGCAAGACCAATTGTAAACTTAAAAATTTTACAGCATATGTCAGCTATTCATAATGGGAATATACACAATGCATTGTTTCAACATATAAAATGTAATGAGAATCATTCTTTTAACTTTATGGTTTTGCAAGTAATAAAATTATCAAAAAGGGGGGGGGGTTTGGTGAATGAAACAGAATATAATGAGACTAAATGGATCATTGAATTAGGAGCTGACAGGCTTCCTGGTTTAAGTGGGGTTGTTCCCCTTAAAACAGCTTTAAAGAAAAGGCGGGTAGTTTACTAAATTTTGATTGGTGCTGAATTGATTTAAATACACTCATGTGTTTTTATGTATTGTAATGTCTGAGGAAGGGTTTTTAACCTGAAAGCGCTAACATTGTCTTTGGATTCCTACAATAAATCAACGTTTTTACAGCGTGGTGTTCCAGACTTCATTTTTTCATTTTTCAAACTTAAACCTTGCTCTAATGCTCCTGACAATATTCCCTCCTCCTTCCTAAAATGTGCTGCTGATGGTATAGCCCTCCCAATCAGCATCATAATTAACATATCTATAAAGGAATCATATGTTCCCAAACTCTGGCACTCAGCGTATATTCTTCCTCTTCATAAAGGAGGCAAAAACACAAGCATCTCAAACTTCCACCCTATTGCTCTGCTTTCACCAATCTCCAAAATCCTAGAAAAGTGCATCCATCTCCAACTTATGCCATTCCTGACATTAAAACCTGTGTTGGTTACACTCTTGTAATCATTTTAAATAGAGTTGCTTGCTACTGAGATTTGTCTGCATACATCAACTGGACATAAGCTGATTTAAGTATATTTCCTGCATTTTATTGTGGTTTTATAATCTGGACTGATTCCTCAGATCTAGCTCTGTTGAAACTGTCTTGTGTGTGTGTCTGAAGCTCTGCACTAGTTGTTAAACTGCTTTGAAATTCCTTTAAGTGTTAATTAGCTTGGGGGGTTTCTGATCACATTAAAACCTGTGTTGGTTACACTCTTGTAATCATTTTAAATAGAGTTGCTTGCTACTGAGATTTGTCTGCATACATCAACTGGACATAAGCTGATTTAAGTATATTTCCTGCATTTTATTGTGGTTTTATAATCTGGACTGATTCCTCAGATCTAGCTCTGTTGAAACTGTCTTGTGTGTGTGTCTGAAGCTCTGCACTAGTTGTTAAACTGCTTTGAAATTCCTTTAAGTGTTAATTAGCTTGGGGGGTTTCTGATAACATTAAAACCTGTGTTGGTTACACTCTTGTAATCATTTTAAATAGAGTTGCTTGCTACTGAGATTTGTCTGCATACATCAACTGGACATAAGCTGATTTAAGTATATTTCCTGCATTTTATTGTGGTTTTATAATCTGGACTGATTCCTCAGATCTAGCTCTGTTGAAACTGTCTTGTGTGTGTGTCTGAAGCTCTGCACTAGTTGTTAAACTGCTTTGAAATTCCTTTAAGTGTTAATTAGCTTGGGGGGTTTCTGATAACATTCAAACCTGTGTTGGTTACACTCTTGTAATCATTTTAAATAGAGTTGCTTGCTACTGAGATTTGTCTGCATACATCAACTGGACATAAGCTGATTTAAGTATATTTCCTGCATTTTATTGTGGTTTTATAATCTGGACTGATTCCTCAGATCTAGCTCTGTTGAAACTGTCTTGTGTGTTGGTTTTGTTTTTTCTTTTTTTTAAAAA
>NC_056733.1:52253856-52391356 GCF_019279795.1 Protopterus annectens
AGACTGTATAAATAGGGATCTATGCAAATGGACTATAATGAATTCCTCTGTATGCAGGAAAGACTTATAAATAGGGGATCTATGCAAAGGACTATAGAGCCTGTCCTAGAATTAAGTAATACTGAGAGAAAGGAGAGAGGGAAACCATGGTTTTCCAAAAATAGTAATGTGAATCTTCGTAGAGTAAATAGAATGGAATAACCTGTCAGAGTGAATTTATGTTATAGTAATAATATACAAGGGGTGTGTGACATTATACGACGGAACTGGAGGGTATTATTAACAGATGACTGCTTAGGTGGTATCTTAACTGAAACACCTCAGTTTTTCTTTAAGTGAGGTAAGAACGTAAAGGATCTGCTGTGTAATGATAGACAGAGTAATACTACTCAGTGTATAGGACGGCAGGGTACTTTTCCATGTAGACACTGTAAAGCTTGCCAGTTCATTAGGAACAACAATATATTTGAACATCCGACAATAGGTAAAATATATTCATTAAAAGGGTATGCAGATTGCCATACAAGAGATATAGTATACCTAGCTGACTGTTTCATGTCATTCATTTTACATAGGCAAGACCAATTGTAACTTAAAAATTTTACAGCATATGTCAGCTATTCATAATGGGAATATACACAATGCATAGTTTCAACATATAAAATGTAATGAGAATCATTCTTTTAACTTTATGGTTTTGCAAGTAATAAAATTATCAGAAAGGGGGGAGATTTGGTGAATGAAACAGAATATAATGAGACTAAATGGATCATTGAATTAGGAGCTGACAGGCTTCCTGGTTTAAATGGGGTTGTTCCCCTTAAACCAGCTTTAAAGAAAAGGCGGGTAGTTTACTAAATTTTGATTGGTGCTGAATTGATTTAAATACACTCATGTGTTTTTATGTATTGTAATGTCTGAGGAAGGGTTTTTAACCTGAAAGCGCTAACATTGTCTTTGGATTCCTACAATAAATCAACGTTTGACGGCGTGGTGTTCCAGACTTCATTTTTTCATTTTTCAAACTTAAACCTTGCTCTAATGCTCCTGACAATATTCCCTCCTCCTTCCTAAAATGTGCTGCTGATGGTATAGCCCTCCCAATCAGCATCATAATTAACATATCTATAAAGGAATCATATGTTCCCAAACTCTGGCACTCAGCTTATATTCTTCCTCTTCATAAAGGAGGCAAAAACACAAGCATCTCAAACTTCCACCCTATTGCTCTGCTTTCACCAATCTCCAAAATCCTAGAAAAGTGCATCCATCTCCAACTTATGCCATTCCTGACCCAAAACAATCTTCTTACACCTACCCAACATGGCTTCCGCCCAGGCCATAGCACTATAACCGCTCTACTCTTTTTCCTAGAAACTGTCAATCAAGCCTGAGATTCAGGACACTTGGTTTCTACAGTTTTGCTTGATCTGTCTAAAGCTTTTGATACTGTTTCCCACAAACACCTTCTCTATCATCTCTCAAACCTCCATCTCTCATCAAACACTTTATCCTTGTTCTCCAGTTACCTATCAGACAAATCTCTGGTAGTCAAATGGAAGAACTCCAACTCTTTATTCTTACCAACCCCAACTGATGTACCACAGCGATTCATCCTTAGGCCTATGCTTTTTAACATCTTCATCAATAACTTCCCCACTGCTATTCCTGATGCCAAAATCATTCAATACGCAGGTGATTCAACCTTAGTCTGCTCTGCCTCTAACCTCTCTGAATTGCTGACTTAAACCCAAACTGCTTTTTCAACCACTGAAAAATGGATTTGTCAAAACCACCTCTCTTTCAATGCAAGTAAATAAAACATTCTACTATTCCCTCCCACAAAGACATACTCCTATGGCAAAAATGCTTTCAAAGTCCTTAGTCAAACCAACTCACCTATAGAAGTGGTTCCTTCCGCTAAACTACTTGGCATTACTATTGACGAACAGCTCAAGTTTGATATCCAAATTCAACAAAATATTAAGAAAAACCACCAAAAGCTAGGTATGCTGTACACGAACAATCGCTTTCTCTCCTACTCTACTAGGCATACTCTGGCCACTACTTATCTACTTCCTTCCTCATTATATGGAGCCCCTCTCTTAACTAACCTGTCCTCCTCTAGCACCTCCGAACTAGAAAACTGCTATAGTAAAATCTCTAAATTTGCCACCAAATCCAAAACTTCTACCTATCATTGCTTTACCCTATGATCCATAAGTTGGCTTGAACTCCCAAACTACTTAGACTTCCTCCAACACACCACTGCACACAGACTTGCATTTCACTCAACAAAATGTGCAGCTCTAACAAATATCCTTCCCCCTTACACTCCCAACAGAACTGTCAGATCTGAACATCAATTACCCAAACGTCCAGCTGGCCAACTTCTCCCCTCTGTCTCACTAGGCAAAAAATGGAGTTCTCTTCCTTTCTGTCTAAGAACCATACCAAACTTAGAAAACTTCAAAACCCAGCTTTTTAAACACCTGTCCATGAAATGGAAATGTAAACTGCCTTCACACCACCTAATCATTCCAAGTATATGCCCCCAGGGGGTTCTCGCTCAGGTTCCTAAGCTCTCTATAATCTCCCATAGCTATTTTCCCCCTGGAGGGTTCTCTCTCAAGTTCCTAAGCTCTCTCTAATCTCCCATAGCTATTTTCCTACGAGTGTATTTAAGCTCTCTGCATCTCTTATAGCTACTTATCACATGACTCAACTTTATAAATATTGTAAATAGCTTCTTAATTTAAAAGTGTGCATGTAAAGTGCATCCACATTTACTTAAATGTATGTATGTAAAATGTTTTCACACCTAATACATGAGTGTTTGCTCAAATGAAAATGTATAACCCATAAGACCACCCACAATGAATTTTGTTGACTATGCTTGTCATTGAATGTACTTATTTGTAACTGTACTAGTATGTTTTACACTTTTGTATCCTTTGTATCTAAACTGCATAATGTATCTTGGAGCTTTTCTCCCCAGGTCTCCACTGAAAATGGGTCATTTTGGCCTAGTGGACTTCCCCCCGTAATCAAACTGGAAATAAATAAATAATAAATAAAGGCATACAAAACACTTCCAAATTATTGGTTCTACTATAAAGGCATGGACCAATCTGAATTCAGATGTTAAACTATCTTCAGTGGTTGTATAAAAATGTTGAGCAGCCATGACTAGTCTATATACATGAACTAGCTATTTGTATTGGAATATGCACAGGGACCAACCCAGAATCAAATATATCTGTGTAGCAATCTTCCATTACATGTTTTCCTAAGTGCAACTTAACCAGTTCAAGAAGTAAAAATCACAAATCAGAACAAGAATGTTGTCACAAATATACATAATGCCTGTCAGTAAACCAGTATGTACATGCATATGTTCATACATAACATTAAAAATATATTCATTTGTCCCCCCCCCCAAAAAAAAAAATTGAAATTATAAAACATGAGCAGCTGAGCACGAATGGCTACCAACCAGAGGCACAAATGTGAAAACAAAACAGCTGGACATAGGCAACCGAGCAGAAGTAGACACATCCAAATGTGAAATAACCAAAACAATTGTATTTGCAGTGGTGAGTAACATTTAATAAATATGAGAAACTACTATTGCTCACACTGAATGTAGGAACTCACTTCATCCAACCATCTAGCAGCATATATCCATCAGTAGATATCTGTGTGTGTGTGTGTGTGTCATGTCTAAATAATTAAGTTGTTGATGTTTAAGTCTACGTTTCTTCAGAGCCGGTTTGAGGGAGAGGCAAGAGTTTAAGCCTGGAAAGACATCAGCTCGTAGATCTCTTATCCAGTTAATTTCAGCTAACTCAGTCTCAGCTGTAATGTCTCCACCTCGAGGGTTAGGATATACAATCTGAAGAACCAGAAAAAGGAAATTATGAGAATCATTGTCCAAGATATGTTTCATTAAAGGACTCTTTGTATCCTTCAGGTGGATCTCACTAATGTGTTTGGATAACCTTTCCTTTAACTATTAGTCTCGCCAACATAAAAACATTGACACTGTTGACAATGCACAAGGTATGCCACATTCCTTGTAGTGCATAGATCTCCCCTCAAAAGCCTGCAGGAGACAGAATACAGGGATAGGGCCTTGAGGTGGTCTGCATAGGACATATTACTTACACTCTGTATTCTTTTTGTGAGGAACCACTGGGGACGTTCCAGTTGTTGGATATCCCTGGTTAGGTACATGCCAAAGGGGGCATTGTACTCAATAGGTCTGACGAATGCTGAATACAGTGGAACAGTGAATTCCTTGGCCTTAGATGCCATATCTTTATTTAGAAGTTGCGCAACACAGAATGATTTTCTCACAAATGTAGACACATGATGGTGAAAGGCTAGATTGCTATCTATGTGTCCCTAAGTCCCTGACTACTGGGTCAACGATAAGGGGGGGTGTTGTCAATATTATAGTTGCCAGGGATGGATGACTTCCCAAAGGATACTATTATGTATTTCTTGGCATTTAGTTCTAGTCCATGGCTCTGAGACAGTTGTTTGTCTGTGTCAGCCCCTCCTGGAGAACATTTGTGTCAGTGTGAGATTCAGTGACAGCTCCTAATTTGCAATCATATGCAAATTTAGTCATCCAGAGATCACTGAAATTGGTCTTGACTTCTGAGAAATAAATGCCAAACAGGAGCGGTCCAGGGACTCCACTTGTGAACAGCCTCTTTGTAGAGGTGGGATCCCCAATTCTAATTTCCTGGGTCCTGTCTGTGAGCCAGTTGGCTATCCAGCAGGTGACTTATGGGTTTGTACCTAACCTCATCAGTTTGTCAACAATACCTGAGTAATGGGGTATTGTGTCAAATGCCTTGACCAGGTCAAGGTAGACAGTGTGAATGACTTTGCCCTCATCCACTGCTTTGGTGACCTTCTAGAAGAAGTCCACCAGGTTGAATAGGCATGATCTGCCCTCGACAAAACCAAACTGGGTTGGGCCCAGTGTCTGGAAGTTTACTATATCTCTCTTGGTCATCCCCATGATAATTCTTTCCATGGCTTTACATGTAAGACTAGTGAGACTTATGGGTTAGCCCACCTTTGTGCAGAGGGATGATTGTTGCTGTTCTCCATTCATGAGGCACAAAGCCTGTTTGGAGGCTACAGTTAAATAGTAATTCCAGAGGCCTGATGGGTCATGTTTCATACTATTAAGTAGGCATCCTGGGATATTGTCTGGGCCCACTGATAGTGTTCTTGGTCTTAGAGAGAGCATTAAGGACCTGTTCCCTGTGATAGTAGAGGGAGTTATATTTGATGATATTTCCTGAGGGAAGATTGATGGGGAGAGAGGGGTAAAGTTGGAGATTAATTTATCAGCCAGGAGGTTTGCTATAATTTCTGGCTCAATATAGGTGGCTCCATTTACAATGAGCTCTACACACTGTGTATTGCCTTTGAGGTTGCAGACATAGCTAAAGAATGCTTTGTTGCTGTCCTTGGCCTGGGAGGCCAAACTTGCCTCACATTTGGCTTTGGTAGACTTTATTTGTCTTCTGAGTTTGTTTAGTTTGATGAGAGTGCTTTTATCCCTGCTGGGTGCTGCACCTCCTAATTTTTGCCATGACTTTCTTCCTCCTGTTATACAGCCAAATGATTTTGTGATTCCACCAGGGTGACTTGTTTTTTGAGTTCGTTCTGTACTTCTATGCAACTATTAACATGTTTGTACAGGATTTCCGTGAACAGTTCTGCATAGGCAGACGTGTTTTTAGGGTTTATGGGGGCTTGGCATTTTGCCAGGGTGTCACTTAATAACAGGAGGTTAGCCTTAGAATAATTCCTGAATATTCCAGGTTTAGCTGGGTGTCCCAAGTTTTATTTTTACTTCAAAGGAGACCACTTTGTGGTCTGACCTTACCAGGGAAGGCATTACAGAAGGGGGTGTGCAGCAGTTTCCCATATTAGTGAGGACCGGATCCAGTATGGTTGCACCCCCTGGTTGGTGCATTGACTATCTGTTCCAGGGTGTTGTGTTTACAAAATCCAGGAATCTCTGTGCTTGTATATTTGGTGTTGTATAGGATTCCTAGTTAATAGTGGGGTAATTAAAGTCACCCATGAATATGGTATTGGGTTGGATGATTAGTAAGTTTAAGTGCATGGTATGGGTTTCCTGGGTCATGGAAGGGGACCTGTAGCTTGCAAGGAAGTGATATTGGATTTTACCTATGGTGATTTGAACATGGAGCAGCTCAAGTGCATTGTCCTATTTGACCAGCCTTGAAATATATTTATTTTATTTATGTAAATAGAGATACCTCCACCTTCAGTCCCTGCCTGTGAAGTAGCTGGCCTAACTGTGTGGAAGGCATTACAATCTTGCACTATTGGTGAGCTGTCTGAGGCTTTAAACCATGTCTCAGTGAGTACACAGACATCAGCATTCTCTAGGGTAAAGAGAGCTTCGAGGGAGTGGAGTTTTTTGTTTAAACTCCTAGCATTCAGCAGTAATGCCTTTAGATTTTCTTGGTTTTGATTTGCTATGTTGGACGTACTTTCAGTGTGGCATTGCCTAAAAAAGGCACTATGGAGGAAGACAATGTTTTAGCTAATATTTGAAAGCCTAGAGGGGAGAGGTGCAGACCATCCCTGGCACATCTTTAAGGGTGCTGCTTCCTTTAACTACTTCGTACATGTGTGAAGTTGGATTTTAAGCAATGATGGGAATTTAAAACAAAATTTTAAATACATTTCAATTAATCAAACATCTTGTATCTAAAATTAACACGTCATTGTGGACGTCCAAGATGTCATCAGCAGAAATAGAACACAAGCCCATTCTTCACGTACACCTCATTATGCATGTGTCTAATAAAGTTAGATGATATAATTGTTTCAATTCAAATTTTAAAAGTAGTAAAGAGATTTTTTTTTTTATTCAATCCCTTTTCTTTTTAAAATCTGCATTACAAGCAAGTAATGGGTTATGAAAAATTACCATTTTCGAAAATGGGTCTTGGCCTATAAAGGTTTGGGATCCATTGCGCTATGATATTATAATGAAGCATGATCTGTAGTCTGTGTTCTATGGAAGTTCTCCCACTGGAAAAAAATGGGCAGAGTGACTTGAGACAGTAACCTAAAATGGTGAGCGATGTTTTTACTGAAGTAATACTTTGTCAGAGTAGTGCAGTTTGTGTGTTAATAAGGGCTGAGTGGTTCTTCTAATGGTCACTTATGATTTTTTTTTTTTTGAACCTCGGTAACACGTGATTGTTACAGAACTTCTTTTCCTGTGCCTATTTTGTAAAAGGCTCCTGTCTGAATGGACATTCTTTATAAACTAAAAGATACAAATGGCAGTTACATGAGCTGCTTAAATTCTGAGTGTATTGCACAAGCACATTACAGGTTCTCCGCTTGAACCACTGATCTCTCTTACTTATCCAAGAGTGTAATAAGACTCTGTTTCTTGTCTCATCCCTTCCAACTTGAGGTACTTGGGGTTTCTTTTAGTATGGGAAGCTGAAAGACCTTTAGTCATTTATTCCTTCTGCCTTCTTGGAATAAACTACTACCTGATATCAGATTGCATGCATAGTTTGTTTGTGTCTTTCGGCTTTTCCTGGTTAGGGGTCGCCACAGCGGAACTCCAGTCCGCTAATGATTGGTAGGTGACTTTTACGTTCCGAGTTACCAGCCCTGACGCACAGCCTTCAACGAATGTACTCCCATTCATGCATGTCTCCATGCAGAAGACGCTCTAGCTGAGAATCGAACCGGACAGCGTCTTACTGTGAGGCGACAACGCTACCGTAGCACCACCACCGCGGATAGATCTCATGCATATTGCTGCCTTTAAAAAACATATAAAGGTGCATTTCTTGTTGGACATTTACGCAGTTTTCAGTACAATGATGCTGTTGAATACATCTGTGTACTAGTTATATTTAATTGCTGATTAATTTCTGTATGTCAACAATTGCATTTGTTTTTACTTAGGTTGTTTATATCCTGTAATGTCTTTCCTTAGTTCATTATTGCATTAGTTCAATATTGCTGGGTTATCTCGATGAAATATACTGTACATCCTGCTGGGGTGCCAAAGCCTTTCCATATGTCCGATGTATGACCATAAGAGCCTCAGAATATCTTGCTATTAGTCCAAATGTAGGTGTTCCACCTGGCAGTCTGTTCATGCTTGGTCATTGGTATCATTCTTGCCTTTGTTTATTCGTGCAAGTGCCCCATTGGGGAACCTTCCTTGTTTTCTTTGTATTTTGGTATTATAATTAGTTAGACGTCAGCTATGAGAGGGAGGTGTTATTGTGGTAGGCAGATTCCTTATAAGGATATCCACTCCCAGTGCCTGTTTTGTCTTGGTACTGAGCATGACTATATGAATTGACAGATTTGCCAGTCTTTCATTCCAAAAAACTCAATATGTATGTGTTTTCTCGGTTAATACCTATTTGGAGACCAACACTTGAAGAACCCTGGCCAGTCTAAGATGACAGAACCCTTGAAATCTGCTGTTGTGCTCCTTTGTAAAAAAGTTAAAAAGGCCTAGGCCTGAACAATCTTCTGCCCAGACATATTCAGGCATACCCATTGAGGGATTGCAAGAGTCCATGGTACATCAAGAGTCTTCATAGGATCCTGCTACCATGACCTAGCCTGTGGCCAGTGTGTCATCTGACTCTTGTACATCCAGTACAACTGACCAAAGTAATATGGTGGAGAAGGAGAAACCTAGGCTCATAATTTTGGAAGGACCACAGGGCATACCTTAAATACTGGTACAGTAAGCAGAACCTGGTTCTTTGATAGAGGTATTCCAAGGGTCAGATCCACTGCATTTTGTTTAAGTGGATGTCAATCCAAAGACATCCCAGGAAAAAGAAGATATGGAATTTTCTTATGGCCTGTTTAAGGCAATTTTGTCTTTTAAGCCCCAGTCCCTTTCTTTCCACTACAGTTTCACATTCACTCCCCCTAAAAAGAGGTAGCATGAGTCCTCTCCTGAGGAGGATGAGGCAAATTCTGATTCTGATGAGCATTTCCTGACCTACTCCACTCAGATTCATTCTTCATGCCAAATGGCTTCTGATGATGAGGATACCTTCTTCCCCAGTTCACCTGTTAAGGAAATATCCTTTCACTAAAATTATGAAACATTTTTCTTGGGAATCCAGACAAGTGTCTGATGTACAGAAAAGATATAATTTCCTTGAGGTATGCCATATGCCAGCACCAGTTCCCCCAGTTTTTGATGCATTTGCATTCACTTCTACTATACCTGACTCTCAAACTCCAGTCTCTGAGAGGCCGGACACATTCTATAAAGTGCCTGAAGACTTAAATTCTTTTATAAACCACCTTTGGCAGACTCCTGTGTTTTTTCTATTTCAAGACTTCCAAACTTTTACTTGCTGCTAATGCCCTGTCCTCAGACAGAGGCAGTAGGGCAATGGACACGTATGGAAAGAAAGTTTACACTTCTGCCATTGTGGCTTTCAGAGCTTTAAATTACCAAACATCTATTCTGAGTGAATTGAACAAAACCAGAACCTTATTTAACGTTGAAGTGTCTGAAAATAAGCAGCTGTGTCCATGGTGGGTCAGGCTACTCGGGTGTCAAGGCATGCTATTAACTGTAGTTGTGATACAGTGGAAGCTTCTTCCAGATCATCTACTGATACTGGTTCCTTTATCAGAAGATTTGCATGGCTTTGCTCTCAGTCCTTTCTTGAGGATATTAAAGCTAAACTCCTACGTTCTCCCCTAAATTGGGATTTGTTATTTGGCCCTGAGGCTGCAGACTTGTTTAAATCCTAACAAGAAAAAGGAAAAGTAATTCAAGATTTCAAGCAAATCTTCTTTACTTCTATCCCCAGGTATCAGAGGGAACCACCCAGCTAAGGCCATTTACTTTTCTTGCAGACACCCTAGATCCATCTAGAAGGGTAGAAAAATACCTAGAAAAAGATTTCCGGGTAAACCTGCTAGCAACTCCAAGCCAGGGAAACCTTCCTTTCTAGACAACCAAGCTATTTTCTGCCACCTCTTGTCCCTCTCTTCCCGTCTCTTCCTGTGTCAAAAAGACTAACCTCATCCCTTTCTACTTGGCAACTAATGACTTCAGACAAGTTCATTAGCCAGCAAGATTATAAAATGACTTGGAAGGATATTCTATTTTACAGCAGCATCCCTCCACCCCCTTCCAACCAAGTACTCCTCTTGCCTCCTATCTTAGAGACTCGTCAGGGAAAAGGCACTATAGATCCGGTGCCACCACAGCATGTAGGAAGAGGCTTTTATTCTTGACTTTTTCTAGTACCCAGGAAACAAGGAGAAAGGAGACCAATTCTCGATGTATCTCATCACAACACCTTTCTGAAAGTGCTCTCTTTCAAAATGCTGTCTCTGCAGACTTTCCTTTCCTACATCCTTCCTCAAGCTTTTCTGGTATCCTTGGATCTGAAGCATGCATATCTGCACATTCCCATTCACTGTTATTGCAGGACATCTCTCAGTTTTTCTACCTGTTCATCACACTTTCAGTTATCCACTTTACCCTGTGAGTTATCCCCCAGGGTATTCACAAGATTCCTAGCCCCTACTATTGCCGTTTGCAGAACTCCGGGAATTCAAATATTCCCATACTTAACAACTTACTAATACTAGCATCCTCTCTGGAAGACCTGTTAAAGCATCTCAGTTATACTACTTCCTTTCTAGAGAGTCTGGGGTTCACAATAAATCTAAAAAAAGTCTGAGTTAACCCCTGCCCAGGACCTGTTGTTTCTTGGCTGTAGGTTGAGCATGTGTCTCATGCTGGCATTTCTACATGTTTTTTTTCAGTCCTTACTGCCCTTTCAGTTTTGCACTGAAAAGGAAATTCTCATAGCTCTAGGGTTCATGGCTGCATTCATCCCCTTGATTTGCTTTGTAAAACTACATACAAGAAATATTCAGTGGTACCTAAAATCTCTTTTGGTCCAACATTGCCACCCTCTGGATGTGCAGATCCCATTACTCCCCTTTCTGAAAAGAGTATTACAGTAGTGGATCTCTCAGGTACAACTCAACTCAGGGCTTCCATTCAAACCAGCAGTTTCCATTTGAAAATTGTACACAGATGCTTCGGACCTAGCTTGAGGACCATGGAGAGGCTCCCTAAAAGTTCATGGTCAGTGGAGGCTCCCTAAAAGTTCATGGTCAGTGGACTCTGAATCAACAGAAAAAACACATCAGTGTGAAGGAAATGAGGGCCCTTATTCAGGCCCTGCACATTATTTTCACACTCAAGGAATCCTTGTCTTCTCAGGATCTTCACAGACAATTGAACAGTCTTATGGTATATAAGCAAGCAGGGGGGAGAGCAAGGTTTATTAGCTATGCAGACTGACTCTTCTAGCATGGGAATAGGTGATAGCAGCAAGTCTGTCCCTACAGGCAGTTTGTATTCTGTCCCAGGACAATATCCTGACAGATTCTGTAAGCAGATCCCTGGAAGATGATCATGAATGGATGTTGATCAGGGAGGTCTTCCTGTATATAGTCCATGAATGAGGTGTTCCCCAGATATACCCATTTGCCTCCATTCACAAGCTGTTTTGCTCCTGGGCATCTTGCCTTCAGGCCAGAAGAATGGACATCACATGTTTCCCTTGGGAGGGGAAGTTTCTGTATGGCTTCTCTCCTCTACCTATAATTCCCAAGGTTCTGTTAAAGATTCAACAGGACAAGTCAGAAATCTTGCTGGTGACTCCCTTTTGGTCCAGGCAGCATTGGTTCCTCCTCCTCCTCCATCATCTTACCAGGGGTCATCATCACAAGTTACGCTACAGAGTGGACTAGCTCACACAAAACAGTTTTTTTTACTTCATTCCAGCTTCCTGTCACTTAACCTGAAAGCGTGAATGATAGAATTCTGATCCCTTTCAGATACCAGTTTTCTGAGGACATGCTACAGATTCTTCAGGAGACAAGGAAACCTCTCATTAGAAAGTCTTACATATCTAGATGGAAAAGACTTTCTACACGGTGTCATGTGAACAAACAGAATCCTATTCAAACTGGGATTCCTAATATACTTTCGTACTTGTGGGAGCTCTTTAGAGCTTACCTAGTCTACTCCTATTAAGGCACATTTATTTGCCATTTCTGCAGGTATGCCTGTGGATCTCCTACTGCTTTCTAGCGTTGAGGTCAAACAGTTTCTCAAGGTTGTCTCCATTTGAACCTACCTAGGAAGGCTATTCCTTCTCGGTGGGGCCTTAACTTTGTTCCTTGAAAAACTTATTTGACCACTTTTTGCATCAGCAGCTTCAGCTTCTCTGAAATTCTGTACATGGAAAATCAGCCATTCAGCTTGTGGCCCTTACTTTAGCTAGAAGAGTTTCTGAGCTTCAAGCCTTTATGGTATCTCCTCCCTTCCTTATTTTTGATAAGGATAGGGTTTCTTTGAAGATTAATCCTTCCTTTATACCTAAAGTTGTCAATGAGTTGTCCCTCAACTAGGTCATTAATCTTCCCACCTTTATTCCAAACCCTCAAAACAAGGTTGAAAGACTCTTACATTCCCTGGATGTACACAGGCAGCTCAGATTTTAGTTGGATAAAACTAAAGACATTCAGAAAATGACCAGCAGTTTGTTTCATTTCAGGAGGCCAAGTTGGGCAGCCCTCTCTCTAAGCAAGCCATTGCTACCTTAATTTCTAAGTCCATTTCCTTGTGTTATGTCCATCATGGTAAATCCTTACCCTATCGGGCTAAGGCCCATTCCACTAGAGCAGTTGCTTTCTTTGAAGTATTTTTTTACAAGGGAGTTGATTCCAGGACCATTTTAGAAAACACATTTCCAATTACATAGCCGAACTAGTTCAGGAAATGTTGACTATCACCAGCACACTATTTTTTTAATGCAACACAGGCAATTTATTTTTCCAGGGGCAGCAGACACTGTATTGCTAGATGAGGTGCATAAATGTTTTCCAGCAGACATTAGTAATAGCTGTCTTTAATGTGGAATTATTCAGATGACTTTTACTTTTGCAGGGATTGTGTATATTGACTTAGTGTGTTATCAGGTGGTTGATATTTCTTATGCTCAATGCTCTCTTATGTAAACAGCTGCAAATGGCTGGATCTGTGTGATGCTAGTGATCTTTATACAATTTCATGTAGTTCATCTGAAGCTACCAATAAAGCACATAGAACTTGTTTCTTCATAATAATAATAATAATGATGGATGTACAGTCAATGAAGTGGTTATAATTATGGGTAGGGGTGGGGAGGATTCTCTGTGGATGAAAAGTGCCTTATGCTGCTATATTTTCATTTTTAAACAAATAATCAGAGCTTGTAGGAAGTGTGTGTGCGAGAGAATTAAGCTGGAATACTTTGGCTATTGTATGTTTGTTTGAAACAAATTTAATATATGTGACACTGGTCATTATTAATTTTTTTATGCTGACATCTGAGAAATATGTAGCCAACAATGCAGGTATGATTGCTGAATTTGTGGGAAGTATGTGGATAAAAATGTACACACATTCTTCCACTAGCTACATGAGTTTTCAATAAATATGAGTTTCACTGGAAGAGAAGTTTACTGTTGCTCATGCTAAGTCTGTTTTCAGTGTGACTGTTTTGTTTTTTTATAGGGAAAAGCCATCAGTGTTTGTACTCTAACATTTGAAATAAAGGTTTTAAATCCAATCTCTATAAACACTGTAAAAGTAAAGAAAATAGTGCGCACACTTCATGTGTGAACAGTGTTTATGGTATTTGGTGAGAGACAGCCAAGTACTGGGACAGTAGAAGGGTTGCTGGGGGAGGGGACCATGGTCCATAATCCTGCCTAGGACCACATTTTACCATGATCCAGCTCTGGAAAGGCTTGTATCTCAGAACTCTGAGTCTTGAACAAAAGGCTCATTTGATTTGTTCATCCCAGTTCATCCGTCAAGGACTTGCTGTCTCGCATTTCAGATTTCTGTTGTACGGCAGTTACATTACAAGAGGACAGAAAGAAGGAGGACAAGAACTAAAGAGCTTGTTACATGATGGCCACTGGTGTATAATGATAACCTGAATTTAGCACTTTATTGTTGAGCCAGCTCAGAGGGGTTTGAGGGGGGATGCACACCCCTCAGCAGTCCAGAACTGTTTGCCCTGTACCTCATAAAATATTTGATTTTCTGGTAAATCGCTGAAGATTACAGTCAGTCAGTGCCAGACAATAAAGTTTCCTATCTATTGTTCAAAAAATTCCTGTTGATCCAAAACTTATTATTCTATTAACATAATGGTGGTGGTGCTGCGGTAGCATTGTTGCCTCAGAGTAAGACGCTGTCCGGTTTGATTCTCAGCTAGAGCGTCTTCTGCGTGGAGACATGCGTGAATGGGCGTACCTTCTTTGAAGGTTGTGCGTCAGGGCTGGTAACTCGGCACGTAAAAATCAACTACCAATCATTAGCGAACCGGAGTTCCGCTGTGGCGACCCCTAACCGGGAAAAGCCAAAAGACACAGCAGACTAATATTGTAACCCCCCCCCCCATTATTTTTGGTTTTGTCTAAAGTTGAGAGGTATAGAAGGAGAAAATATATTTTGCTGAAGTGGTAAGGTTTTCATTGTGTCAGAAATTGTGTTTTTGCATGTTATTGTGTGTTTGGTTAGGCTGTGCAGTACAAAGTTTAACCCTAACAGATTCTGGCAGAATTATAAACTATAAATAATCAGAAAACAATGTAAATTTGTTACCATTTATGATGTTTCCCTTATTCTTGCTTTTCTAGCCCTGTGGATTCATGATGTTGTAGCTGAGCATTATATAATACTGGGTAACAGCAATCAAGGCTGTTGTGGGATACAGGAGGTTCAGAGCTAAACAGAATGAAACCCATGATGGCTTGAAGTGATGCAGTGACTTGTACACCTGATACTGTAGTTCAGCAGTGAAGTCCCAGCTGGCTGTTCATCAGTATTAGGTGCCACCCACATTTTAGCTCCTGTGTTAAGGTAAGGAGCTTACCACCCTTGTAAGATAATGTTGGATGCTTGCAAAACCTGATGTTTTTATTCTTGGTGCTACTGAATGGTAGTCAAGAAAAAAATGTGTGTACAGAGAAGATAGTGCACCTGCAGTTGTAACACCATCAGTGTTATCTCAGCCCTGTACTTGTTATTCCAGCTTTTGTTAATGAGGTTCTCATTAATAATGGCAGATAGGATACTATTGTCCTTAGCTACAAATTCCTGGAGAATTCGGTGCTTGAATTGCTCAATTTGGTATTTGTCTGGTGGCTTTCCAGCATGTGCAAGTTGAAATGCACAGCTGCCTTTAAGGAGCTAAAAGGACATCATTGAAAGGAAACCTGCACAGACATGTCACTGTCTTCATCAAATTTGCTTATTTTATATTTTCATTTTCTAACCGTTACATTAATTCTAGCCTCCTGCATCACGTTAAATTCAAAAGAGAAACATTTATAAAATTATTATTATTTTTTTTTACTTTGCATAAAATAGCAGCAGTGATGTAGTTTCATCATTGCTTGCAGCGCTTTGTGATGGGCATTTTGCTTGTGTACTTTTTTGTGTGTGGTGTGATGAAAAACTTGCCCCCAAGCACTCTAGATAAAAAGTAGTGGTGAGTCACATTCCCCTTGAGGGAAGAGCAATCATTGATCAAATGATAAATACCCTGCAGAAGTAGTACAGTAAAAGGAATTTTTCTTTGGCTGTTTAAATGCTCATATAAAAAGAATTTACTTTGAAACCCGCTTTTCATGTATAGTGTATAAAGACAGTGTATTCTTTTGTGAAGTTTTTCTCCTCGAGTTTCCATTGTAAAAATGAGAGTAGATCAGTGGGATTTAGCTGGCAGCAAATTATGGTACGTAAATTAATGAAAGCAAACTAAAAAGTTTAAGGAAGGGCTGGAAGAAAGAGGTTCTGCCATTACCTCTTTCAAGCCTATAGTGCCTTTTTTGTATACTTTCATTTAAAACCCATAGCTTGTTATGGTGTACAGACCTTTCTTGAGTATGACTTATTTAACTAAGGGCAAAGCTATATTAATAAAGTTATGCTAAAATTATTATTAATGCAGGATGTCCGAAAGAAGAAAAGCCTTTATTATCTTATGCTTTTAAGTTGATTTTTCAGAAAATGCTGTGGAAGGCACATATTTGTATAGGCTGTAAGAGGTGTGACATTCCACACTGTAGGTCTTAATAAGTTAACAAATGGGTGAATTTATAGAGTATCACTTTGCAGAGAAAGAAAGCTTACATTTGAATCCCATTTTAGCCACCTTTTGGGAATGAGCATTTCAGTTTTCACTTTTTCCCCTTGCCTCAAAACTTAACCATTGCAAAACAGTTTGTCAGCTGAAAGCAGGATGCCATATCTGATCTGGTCTTCTGAATTGATGTAGGTAAATGTATTGCAAAGAATGAAAAAAGGGTAAAATGCAGACAAAATCTTGTAGATTCAAAAGTCACAGTTTGGTGACTTATTTTCTTATTGGATGATGCAAATCCATTGTTGTGTTATCGAGGACAGTTGACCTTGTGGCACTTGTTCATCTCTTACGATTGAACTATGAGGAAGTGAACTCATTTCTGAAGTAATTTACCTGTACAAGTTGTGACATTGCTGTTGGGGCATTAGTGAGTCTGAAATTTCTTCATTTGCATGTTGCGTAGAAACATAAATATATGCCATCTGTAGAATAACGACCCTTAGGCTTATGCAACCTTCCTTTTTTAATCGAGTCACAATTATTTGTTGGCCTTGCCCAGCTGTCTGCTTTAGCTTGTATAACATTACATACATGCATAGTTTTCATATACTGCCTCTTGAAGCGACTCTATTGCTATTTATTGTGATGTTAAAGGCACAGCACATGGTAACTGATGTTACTAGACATCCATTACATGGTTCTGGGTTGTACATCCCAACATACCTGATGTAGCTCAGACGAGGAAGCTGGTTTTTAATGTGCCACTGTTTACCTGAGTGGTAACAGCTGCTATTGTTGGACATCAGGGGGAAACTCCTGACGTTTAATGTGCATTGCATGTGCCCATATACTTATGTATATAACATAAGAGCTTTGTGTATTATTTGACATGGTAAGGGAAAAGAAGATTACATGCAGACACAGGTAGCTATCTACTCAGTATTGATGACCTCATTTCTCTCCACTGATATCTTCCCTTTATGCCCTACATCTATTTGACCCCCTTCTTCCACTTTCTGTTACATACAGATCTGTCTGCTTTAGACGGATCAGACATCAGATCACACATAAGATGGATGGATTATGTAAGAGAAGGCCTGCAGCAGTCGGGCACGACTGTCAAAGAAGGAAGGAGAGCAGCACTGAATTGAGAGGGGGATGGCAACAGCTGACGTAATACCCCGACTCATTGTAGAAAATGGAGAAGAAGGAGGTTGATGTCATTGCAGTGGTATAGACTTCATGGCAAACAGAGTTATCTTATTCCGTAGAACTCCATCATACAGCAATAATTTTCATCCGTCTCGTACTAGTAAGAGCCATTATGTGCTTGAAACATTGTTCACAACAGTATGTGTTAGTCATCACTGCCAACAGCAGTTCATGTACTCATGTACGCGCTCAAAGCAGACAACACTGTCTTCTCCATAAATACACAGGCTTAGCAAACGCAAGCAAATTGCCATAAACAGTGTAGTGACAGCGTTCGTAAATTACATTACAGTGAGTTAACAGAACAGTAATTAACATAGTAGTGTGTGTAGTTTAAACATAAGCTACTTCTGTTTTATGATCACAAACAATTCAAATTTGCCAACTTAACTAACTTTTGTTTCAGGGAAGTATGCCACATCAAGAAAAATCACTAATTTACATGTTTTTATAGACAAAATAAAAAGTTGGCTACAGTTAAGTAGATGAATAGATTTTGTGAATGTTTCCATCTTGTAGAGAGTGAGTCAAGCATTGCTCCACACTCATGAACTCCGAAGTCAGATACGTGATTGGATATCATTATCAACTCTACAGTTTGGGGGATCCAAGCAGAACTAAGAGTTGTGGTGGCCACAGTAGAATTACTGGAGTCTGTATAACTCCCTCATACAAATAACAGACTTGGGGTCACTGAAGACATTTAAAACCACCAAGGAGGATTAAAAAGAGTGAAAGGATTTTAGTGGGATTGATAGAGTCTGCAAGTTCAGAATAGTCAGGAGACCCACATCGTGATTGCTAAAGTTAGTCCCATAGCAGGGATAAAATGAAGTAGGGACCCATCCATGTTACAAAACATTACGGGATCCCAGCAGGATTTGTTCTGGAGACTTGCAGTAGGAGTAAGCAGTTCAGAAAGCCCTAACTGGATTAATAGAATTAGCAGGTCCCCAACAGACTTAACAGGGTCAGTAGGGTCATAGTAGCATTAAAGAAGTAAGGGCCACACCACATAATAATTAGGGTATTCAGGTGCCCACTTCAGTTTTATTGGATACAATGTCCTTCCACCGGGATTAATTAAGTTGAGGGGGCCCTAGTTAGTTTAAGATAATCAGGAACTAATAAGAGATTTATGGTACTCATGACAGTCATATACATAATTAAGCCTATCCTGGGAATTGACAGTTTAAATCGTTTTTTTTTTTAGTACAACTACAGATGGGTTGGAATTGTAAGTGGGCAGAATTTGTGTTTGTTCTTGGGATTCTTCATCCCATTATTTATTTATTGCATTTGTTTACTGGGCTAGTTCGACTGGGCAGAATGTTACCCCTTTTCAGAGGACACCTGGGGAGAAAAGCTCCAGAAAAATTTTGACATTACATAAAGAACATAGTAAACAGAGATATACAGGTAAGCAATGAGTATGCAAAATTTAAACAGTATGTCATTAATTAATATCAGCATCATGTAATAAACTATAAAACTTTTTCTAGGGAGAAAAGCTCCAGAAAAGGAGCATTACATGAAGAACATAGTAAACAGAGGTGTACAAGTAATCAATACACACACAACATTTAAACAGAGTACAGGCAGTCCTCTGGTTAAGGACGAGATCCGTTTTTTAGTCTGTCCTTAAGTCAAATTTGTGTGCAAGTCAAAACACGTACATATGGTTTTTATTAAATGTCACTTAGTCAAATGTTTGCCACAGTCTAGTATTTATTTTACTTTTCTTTGCATATAAAACACTTTAGAAACACCTCCAAACAAAAAAAAATCTTAACTATAATGCTATATACTGTAGCTATGCTTCCTTACTCTTCCTATCAACAAAGTTGGTTTAAGACATCTTGTTATTAAATGCAGTGTTTGAGGACATCTTCACAAACAAACACACACACACACACACACACACACACACACAAACATACCTCTCAACTGTACAGTTTTCACAGAATGTGCAGATTTTTGCCTAATATTTTTGGTCCATTTTTCATGAAATTGTGGTTTTGCAAAAAGTCTCTCAACTGTACAGATTTTTGGCTCATATTTTTGGTCTGTTCCTCACAAAAATTTGTGTTTTTCTGACATTACGGGGATGGTCTGAGGATTGAAGTCACTAAATAATGACATACATTTGATTTTCAGACTTCAAATCCTACAGAAAATGTATGTTAAAACAAATCTTGTTGCTCTAGCAACTTTCTAAGCTTATAAGAGTAATGTTTAAAATATGTCTGTTTTTGGGCATTTGTCCCCTCATTTTGTCAGTCCAGATTTCTTGCATTGACAGGTTGATAGGTATGTTAAAGACTGAAGTTAGAAAATGACAGACATTTCGGTTTCAGAATTCATACCCTTCGAAAATGCATGCTAATGCAAAGCCTGTTATTCTATCAACTTTCTAAATTTGTAGGAGCAACATTAAAATTGTCCCTATTTTTGGGCATTTGTCTCACATTTATGGCTTTGTCCAGATTTCCTGCTCTAAGAGCTTTAGAGGTATCACACACACACACACACACACACACACACACACACACACACACACACACACACACACACACACACGTCACTTCCTCATTCATACTTGCATTCACTCACACGTCGCTCTCTCCGGCTCTCGTACACACAGTCACTTCCTCATTCATACCTGCTTTCAGTCACACATCACTCTCACTCTTCCAATCTCTCTCTCACATACACAGACACACACACACACAGATTTGAGCAGCTTTGACAATTTTATTTTTTTTTTACATTCTTTCTGACATTGCGGTAGCCCATTCATATCTATGGGTTGTCCGCATGCCAGATATCCGTAACCCAGGGACTACCTGCATCATTAATTAATAGCAGCCGCATCTAAAGAGCTATAAAACATATTTGGAAATGAAGTTGAAAGAAGGAGAGAGAGAAAAGGAGGAAATGGAGGATTAGTATTAAGAGGCGAGAAAGAATGTTTTAGAGAATAGGTAGAAGGAAGAAGAGTGAGCGGTAGAAGACAAGGAGGAGATTTCTGACCAACTAAGGATATAGTGATTAGAAAAAATAGAAGAAAGTAAGAAGCAAGACATTTGTCAAGGAGTTGTGCAAGTATAGAACCAGGTACATTTTAGGTAATCTAATGTTTGTGCCTTAAGAGTTGGTGTTTACTTTTGTAAAGTGAGAGGAAGAGAGTTCTAAATTTTGGCCAGGAAGGTGGAGTACAAAGGGTCACCAGCTGAGGTGTTAGGTTTTCTAACAGTAAATAACATTTTGTTAGTGGATCTCAGCTGTTTACTTGGGTTACAAAATTGAAGAAAAATTTTCAAAATAGGGCATTTGTCTGGATAATGGATAGGCTTATGGGAAGACACTAGTTTGTAAAGTGTGAGGTCATGACTTAGCTCTACCCTCCAAAGTTTTTTAAGGTCAGTGATGTGTCCTAGAATTATGATTAGTGGCGAATTTCACCACTTTATTATAGTACTGCTCCAAGAGTGGGGGGATTGTAGGTTAATCAACATGGGAACAGCATAAAGTAGTATAGGGATGAGGCGGGATTGAGCAATACTTTTTCTGGCATTATCTGCAAAATTTGGTTTGATTCTGTAGTGTGTACCTTTTTTGTTGGGTGTTTTTTTACTGCTTGTTTTATGTGGTGATCACCTTTTAAGCTTTCATCAGTAGTGACTCTAGAGGCTTGGATTGACTTATTAGTTCTATGTTGTTGTTGTTAGATGAAGTGATTTTTAAATGATTTTGTAGTCAGTTGAATACTTTGGAGTAAATAGGATCATTTTTGTTTGTTTTAGGATTAAGGAGCAGCTATGTATCAGAAAGCCAGGCCTCTATGGTATACGTTTAGTAGAACAGATTGTTAAATCATCTGCATACTGTATGATAGCGGCTTGTTTAGAAGCTAGGTGGAGATAATTAATGAATATATTGAATGACAGGGGCCCTAAAATGGATCCTTGAGGGATACCCACTGTAATGGGAAGGAAAGAGGATATGTCATGTTGCCATTTTATTGCCTCTTGCCTATTTGAGAGGTAGCTGGAGAGCCAACATAGTGAAAATGTATGTATTCCTAGGCAAGCTAGTTTTTGAAATAATTTCTGGTGGGATACCATGTTAAAAGCTTTGGATAAATGGAAGAAAAGTGCCATGACTAAGTTCCCACAGTTTCAGTATCGGTTAATAGATGTTATATAATTAAGGAGAGCTGTGCAGTGTGCTACGAGAAGGACTGAAGCCGTGCTGTGTAGGGGAAAGGAGGCAGTTGTCAGTGAGAAAGCTGAGGAGTTGACATAGGATGCACTTCTCCAGAATTTTTGAGTAGAGAGAGTATGGCTTTAGGCCTGAAGTTTCAGAGCTCATTTGATGTTCCACCTTTATGGAGAGGAAGAATGTAGCACCTTTTTCACAGGGTTGGGGACATTGCCTTCGGTGATGGAGCGGTTGATTAGGATAGAGACAGGAAAAGCTGAAGCATCAGCAGCGGTTTTTAAGTACTAAGATGGTATGTTATCTGGGGCAAGGATGGCAGGTTTTAAGGTTAGTAATAGCTTTTTGATTGTAGAAACTGAGACTGGCTTGAATACAGGTGATTTGGGGTTTAACAAGGGAAGATAGGAACCTGTGTCTGCCTGTGCAGAAGGTGTAATAAGTGAGGTTTTCGATAAAGTGGGTATTGAATTTGCTGGCTATGCTATCATTATGGTTAGATGAAGTAGGTGTAGGTTGTGTTGGTGTGTCGGATTTTAACAGTTGGTTGATTGTAGTTAAAAAATTTGGGGGGGTGGGTTATAATTTGCTGCCTGTATATTAATATAGTCATTTTGCTTATCAGTTTTGATTTGATTTTTCATGAAGTTTTGAGATGTTTGTAGTGTTGATGGGCAACTATACTAACTTGTTTCCATTTTTTTCAGGCTAAGTTTCTGTCTGTTTCATCAGCAGTTTCATAGTGTTTTGAAAACCACGATCAGTTTGATTCTTTTGGTTCTTATTGGGGCTAGCTCATTTAGTATGTGAAGGAAAACTGGGTTAAACAGAGCTACAGCTTCATCTGGTGGAAGGGTTTGAAGAGCCCACCATTTGACTAATTTTAATGCTGCATGGATTGTTCCTTACTAAAGGAGGATAGGTTATTAGCAAGGCTTTACTGCTGTTGTTTTTGAATAGGTTTATGATGCCTTATTGTGAAGACTGAGAGGTTAGCACTTGAGGTATTGGGTAAGGCACCTGTTGAGAGGATTTTGTTTGGGGCATTAGAGAATCCAATCTAAGGTAGAGGGTCTGCCAGAGTTTTGTTGTATCTTGTGAGAGCTGAAATAAGCTGAATGAAACCATATAGATTAATGAGATTAGAAGGACTGTTGCGGTCATTAGTTTGCCAGTCAATATTTAAGTCTTCTAAAATAATTGTCTCGAGTGAGATGTTGCTTGAGGCTTAAGAGAGAAGTTCTTCAGCAGTGTCTGTATTATTTCTTGGGGGAAGGTGAGTTCCCTTCTTTCATTGCTATTTGTCTCTTGTGTAAGCTATTTAAGTACTTTTCCCACCCACTGTTTTCCATGGATCTATAATAGTGAGTGCTCACCCAGCAAACCAACATTACTTTTGACTAAACCTCCTTTTTACTACAAGTTGTCTCCTGCTCATTTTCCCAGAGCTCCCATCTGCTTGGCACCCTCACCCCCCTCTGAAAGGGTCCTGACTTAGTCCTGTTCCATCTTCAGCAGGTAAAAGATTTATTTTGTTATATTGCACTTTTTTTAAATCTTTTTCAGTGCTGCTGCTTTGATTTTGCTTTATATGTTGATTTTGCACCTAGAGGTACCCTAGACTTGAAATTGCCTTGTATATATGTAGTTTAAGTTGTTTTGTGGTAGCTTTACACTCCAAAGCAGTATTTGTTGTGTTTTTACATTGAGGACTCTGATAATCCATCTATTGGGAGTAGTAGATGGTAGCGTGGTTTGTCTTGGGAAATATATAAGAAGGCTGTAAGTGTAGTCGTTTTATTGGTCAGAATACTAAGAAGCCAGTTTTTTGTGTTTTAAATGCCTGTATAAATTTGGTCCATTTTAGCACCTCTGCCCATTGTACAATGGTGATTAGTAGTGTCCTGTATAGATTCAAACACCTAAAACCACATTTCTCTTTAAAACTAATTCTGAAACTACCAGTAACTTTAACTTGGTAAGTGTAGAGCAAGTATTTTGAGTTTTGAGTAGCACAGAGCAGCTAGTTGGCCCACTGAGAGGCGCACTACCTCTTGAATTCAGTATTATATACCCTAGTCTAGTCTCTAGTCCCAAAAGCACTCTTAGTCAGCCCACTATTAACACCTCATGCACCACATCCTTATAGCTCACCCAATAAAGGACCTGACATCATGGATATGCACTTTCTCAATTTCTCCGCAGACAGTTTGGAGGATGTGGGTATACTGAGACAATGTAGCAATTGTCCAGTGTTCACTGACAACCATTTAATAATCAAAGAAACAAATATAGTATGTGAGATATATACATATATACACAGTGTTTCTGGGGTCAAAACTCTTGCATATATAAACACTCATAACAACAGCCTGGTTATCAGAAACATACACGCTATACCTACAACATGTAGGACACACCCTGCACAAAGACCTATTTATGCTGAGGCACTTAATCTTCCCAAACCACAAAGACTTCACAGACATTCTACCTGCGAAAATGATCGTCGGCAGACCCGAAAGCACTTGACAGAAACATCAACTAGCAGTGTTCATACAGCCACATCCAGTGGTGATTCGACTACAATACACTAACCATGACTCTTATGTACTACATACTGATGCCCCATTCACCAGGCTGAACAAGGAGAAAATAACTGTCAGCTGCCTATCAAGGGCCAGGATCTTCCAAGTTACACATGCACTCAAGTCATTGCACCAATGGTACCAGTATGATTCAGTCACAGTGCATGTAGGTGTAAATGACCTTACAGGTACCTCCTTAGACTGTATGAAGAGACACATTATGAAGCTGTCAAACTGTTTTTTTAACAGCCTGGTATATGCTTGGCATTGTGCAGCATTCTACATTAACCAACGAAGATGCCACAGTATGGACAGAACATGACTGGCTTGACTAATTAGATTAGTTTTTGGTGCCATTCTATGGAGATACAGTATTTGTTAGCATGCAAGGCCATGGTTAGTAAACCATATTTGCTTTGCAGAGGATGGTCTGCACCTGTCCTCTCTAGATTTCCAAATATTGGCTAAAACATTGTCCTCCCAGGTAGAGCCTTTTTAGGTAATATCAAATTAACAAACCTTCCAACATAGCAAAATCTACCCAAATAAATCTAAAGGTTGTTACTGCTTCTTCCCAGGCGGCTAAACAAGAAGCTCCACCCCCTGCAAGCTGTCCTCACTCTGGAGAATGTGGACAACTGTGCAGTTTTTACTTAACTGATATTTAAACATGGAGCTGCTAGGATTTGTGCTCCGTTTACCATAGCTGCTCAAGAGTTTAGCTTCCTGAGCCAGAGATCTGAAGTAAATCTGAATGAAATGCAAGGCATTCTGTGAATTCTAATGAAAAATAAGTATTTTTATAACCTTTTTTGCACTGTTAAATGGTTTACAACTGTTTTACCGCCTGCTTTAAGCTGTTTTGTTTGTGACTGTGTTTTTTGCACTGCCTATTTACAGCACTTGAACAATTTATAACACAGGCTAGATTCAGAGTTGCTGAATCTAGACTGTTTGGCATTTTCTAAGCAGTAAAGCCAAGCATATCACATTAAGAGAGCCCTCCTGCACCCTTGTAGCAGAAGAGTGTAGTCAAGGACCCATCTGAGTTGGGGATCGTTGGAACAAGGCTCAGTCTTGGGCTTTTCTATTGGCTGGATTGTTTGTTTTACTCAGCTGATATTTAAACACAGTGTTTGCAAGTAGCTGTGCACCGCTTAATGGTGGTTAGCACTGCTGTGTATAGACGCAAATGTTTAAAACATCACATTTTTCTAAGTAACTGCTAGGCAACCCTCCTGAGCTTCCCTGCTTCTCAGCGTACAAAGTGGTTGTGCACTTCTGCCTAGAGAGCAACCCAAGCAGGTTGTCAGCACCCACACTCTACCACCCACACATACCAAGCACACAACACACAAACCCACATACGCAGATGTACTCACCAGAAATATGCCAAAAGAGCAAAGACCTCTCAAATGCAAACCTTCTTCACACAATATGGTCTCAGCAGCTCCCACAACACATAATAGCACATGCATCAGTGCCTCATCCAATAAACCCCTAAGGAAAACATATCTAATCCAAATGTCTTGGTCATAGACAACTCCATAGTGAGACACGCAGATGTCCCCTTCACCAGCCTGGGCAAAGAGAAGGTCATGGTCAGCTGCCTGTCTGATGCCAAGATCCACCAAATCACACATGCACGTAAGTGTCTCAACAATAAGTACTGTTATGACTCTGCCATAGTCCATGTTGGAGTAAATGACTTTAGATGTCTCTCAATGGACTATATGAAGAGAGACATGATGGAGCTTTCAGGTTGTGTCTCAGGCAGGTATGTCCCTAGCCATAAGCAGCATTCTTCCTCACCCAGGATGATGTCACAGTACAAGCAAAAAATAATTGACTTCAACAATTGACTTAGCTTCTGGTGTCAGTCCAGGGGGATCCAGTATCTGACAGCCTGGGATGATAAGGTCAACAGACCACTCTGCTTTGCCAGATATGGTCTTCCCTGTCACCTCTAGGTTTTAGGTTGCTGGCGTATGTACTTGTCTCCCCCATAGTGCCTTTTTTAGACAGTGTCATAAGAGTAAAATTCCTGACGTAAAAATATCCTCCAGAAACAAACTCAGGGTTATAGGATCTGCTGCTTAATGTTACGAGTCTAAATCAGAAACTGCATTCACTTGAAGCACTTCTCACGCTGGAAGATGCTGATGTCTGCACAGTCACAGAGACATGGTTCAAGGCCTCAGAGAGTACCCCAGCCATGCAGGGCTACAATACCTTCCACATGTTCAGACCACACAACAAACATGAAAAAAACAAGGGAGGAGGAGTGTCCATCTTCATTAGACATATACACCTCTAGACTCGTTAAACAGTGCTTCTCTAGTTACTCCAAGTCCAACTAACTGTAAGAAAGACACCCCCCCTCCACGTCATTGTTAGCTATAGGTCCCCCACCATGAACCAGGAAAACCACATAGCCTACCTGAACCTACTTGAGTCACTTTAATACAGCCAGATACCCTGGTCTTGGGTGACTTTAACTAGCCTTTCATCGATTGGGTGAGTGCACAAACGCGCTCACCCAAAGGTTCCTGGATCTTTTTAACACAAAGCACCCTCACAAGGGACTCTAACATGCTTGACATAGTGCTCACTAGCATGGGGGCTCACTGCAGCACCTCATGTGTGGGGCCCTCCCTGGAAAAGTCCAATCATAAATCAGTCTCATTTGATGTAACAATTGTACTTGACACACCTTCAGAAGCAAAAAGGTTAAAAAAAATTTCCAAAGCAAACTATAGCCTACTGAGCGATGACATCAGTAGTTTCAGACCCCCTGCCAACATTGACAGCAATGACCCCTATACTGAGGTGTACACAAATGCCCTATATAAACACCCATATAAATGTATAGACTCAGCCGTACCAGAACAGATCAAATCAAGATCCTCATTTAAAAATAAGCCACCCTGATGGACGTCCAGCTTAAATAGGTTATATAATAAGAGAAAGAAACTGCTGTCAAAAAACAAGAGAGAATGGTCTCAGCAAAGGAAGAACTCCCCCAACGCATAAACAAGCAAATTAGACATCTTGTAAAGTCCTCTGAAGCTAATTACAAAACTAAATTAGCATCCCTAGCTAAAGTAAATCACAAAGCATCCTTTAGCTATGTACAAAATCTAAAAGGGAAGGCCTAGCTTTGTGCCAAACTATACTGAACCTGAGGACATTATCAACCAGCTAGTGGAGAGGTTGGCGAAAACTTCACCCCCCCCCCGTCTCCACCAATCATACCCCATAACATACCTGTCATCAGTCCTCTGCCTAGTATCTCCAGAGAGTAGGTCAATGCCGCACTATCGGAGGCCAAAAACTTAGCCTCTATGAGAGCAGACAACATCCCAGGCTGCTTATTACGGTCTGAAACAGGAGTTAGCGGAACCACTGAGCACGTTCTTCAATCTCAGTCTAAGCACTGGCATTGTCCCAGTGGAATGGAAAACAGCAAACATAATCCCCTTGAGCAAAGGAGTACCCTCAGTTGACCCCTGGAACTATAGACCTATAAGTCTAACCAGCCTTATCTGAAAGGCCATGGAGAGGATCATTATAGATCTTATCAACAAGGATATAGGTGACCTTCAAACTCTTGACCGACCCAGTTTGGCTTCGTTAAGGGCAGCTCTTGCCTGTTAAACTTGGTGGACTTCTTCTTATCCAGTAGCTGTAGTTGCTCTCTGCGTAAATTAATCTTAGATAAATTCACAACCAAAGTATTGATATAATTATCTAAAATGTTTTCTTTCTTTTCCTCTCCCAACACAGAGCAACTACAGCCACTGGATAAGGGATTGACATTTATACCCTCCCTACACTCAGATTTGAGTGAATTTTCCTTGAGATTAAGTACTTTGGAAGAAACATAACTTTAAAAAGTATTTTTGGAAATGAACAAGTGCAAAGGATTAATAAGAACCAAGTACTTTTGTGGCTGTTAATCTTCCAGCTGTAGAACTATTGATTCGGCTATGTGAGAATGAAATAGGAATGTTAAGACAAGAAAATAAGAACAGCAGCCACTCTCATAACATGACAACTAATGAAAGGAAGGCTTTGACCCAGTTAAAGGATAGAGATGACATAGTAATCAAACCAGCAGCTAAAGGTGGAGCCATAGTGATTATGGAAGATATGCTGAGTGGTAGACAAACCTACAAAAAGTTAAGCAAAAAGGAGATGGATAAAATGATTTCTGATATGCAAGAAGCTTATTATGAGATGCTTGTTGATGGATGACTGAGTAAAGAATTGTATGATTTTTTTTTTTTTTTTGAAGTGGCTCATTCCACTATACCATCTATCAGTGGTTTACCTAAGATCCACAAAGATAAAGACAATCCCCCAATGCGTCCTATACTAGCAGGGAGAGGATGGATCATGGAACCACTGTCTATGTTTGTAGAAGAGGAACTAAAGAAACTATTGGCTCAAGCCACTACTGTCCTGAAGGATACAGGCAGTTTCTTAAAAAAGCTGCATTCTAAGCTAAATGAAACAAATGATTACTCGGATCTGATGCTAGTGCCAATGGATATCAGTAGTCTCTTCACAGTAATTCCCAATGCCTATGGAATAGAAGCTGTTAGGAATTTTGCACACTCAACCAATGTTAACATTGACCTAATATGCTCCCTACTTGAATTTATTCTAGGGACTAATGTATTTTTATATGGTAATGAACGATATTGGCAAACATGGGGGGGTAGCAGTGGGCACCCCCTGCACCAATAGTTATTCCAGTCTAGTCTTAGCACAATGGGAACTAAATAAAGTGTTGAACGACAACAATCCATGGGTAAATCATTTAACCTCTTATGGACAGTTTGTGGATGACATCTCTATCCCATGGAAAGGTGGTGAAGAGCCACCTTTGTTATTCACAGAGTACTTGAATGATATTACCAGCTTTCTAAAGTTCACTGTGAACTTCTCCAAGGAAAACAATTAAGTTTTTAGATGTCAAGTTTGCATTGGATGACATGCTGGGGTCTATTTACTTTGATGCATAGAAGAGATGCATAGAGAAACCATTATTTGCATAGAAACATTATGCACCCACGATTTGTTTTCAAAAACATCATGGAAAATCAGATGACACGTATATCAAGATTATGTACTAGAGACAGGGATTTCGAGATGAAAGAAGATAAATTGCAACAACACCTTCAAGAGAGAGGGTACATCAGAAAAGATACCTCCATAAAATCGGATGTTAGATATCTAAGGGGAGACAAAGGACGTCCATATTTCTCAGAAGAAAAATCTGAAATCGAACGAAAGATAGCAACTAAACAAGCTCCTAAACAACTTGGCTGCCTACGTACTTGTAGTACAGATATGATATAGGTATGCAATGTAATAAAGAAGTTTTGGCCAGTACTAACAGAGGACAAGAAATTGAGAAATATGGTTGGAGACACACCAAGGTTTGTCTTTTAAAAATAAAAAGAAAATCAAGAGGTTGTTATGCCAGAAAGACGGCTTTTCTAAGAAGAAACAAATTATTAAGAAAGGAACTTTTAAATGTGGGAATTGCAAAGCTTGTCCCTTTATTGACGATATCAATTTTTTTCTGCATTCTATCACAGGAGTAAAATGCTCCTTTAAATTTAGTGCCACCTGTAACACTAGACATTTAGTCTATTTAGCTATCTGCTTAAAGTGTACTGCTTATTATGTTGGAAAAACTGATCAGCATTTCAGGGGCAGAATTTTACACCATGTGAGAGATATAAGCCACAAAGACAAGAGAAATGCTTTAGCTAATCATGTTCTTTTTAATCCGATGCATTCCTTTAAATTTAAAGTCATTGACTGCATCAAGAGGGAAATAGAGGTGGTGATCTCCAGAATCACACTGAAATAAGTGAAGCGAATTGGATTATAAACTTAAGAGCAGATCGCTACCCTGGCCTGAATGCGGTAGTTCCACTTAAACCTGTTCAAAACAAGAGCCCTCTCTCTATTGGTTGAGAATGGAAGCTTGACAGTCACCACATTCTTTCATTGGTTTGATTGGTTTAAAAGGAGGAGTTAGCCTGAATGATTGATACCGATTGGCTAATTTTGCCTTTATTCATGAAAATGAGAGCCATAGTGATAACGATCTGATGAAGGCTACGGCAGAAAGTGCTTATCGTGAAAGAAAGGGCTCTCTACATTTTTAAGTTATTTTTTAGTTTTTTTACAAGTTCATTAAAAATATTTTTATTGAGATTTAACAGTGGATTCCTGTGGTGGTGTGCTTTACATTTTTAGTTGCATTTGAATTGTTTTTCTGAGCCACCTTTGGCAGCTAAGAGTTTTGTTCTCTCTCTTTTTGCATGATTAAAAAGAGTACCCAGTGGTGGTGCTAATTCCTTGAGCCCATGTACGACACAGCCGGGGATGTAATCTGGTCCCATAGATGCTGTGTTTTTGGCCTTAGAGAGGGCGTTTATGACCTGCTCATTAGTGATAGAAGGTAGGGAACAGGTGGTAGGGATGTCATGGGGTACGTGTGGCAGGGACAGGAGAGTGAAGTTTTCACAGAACCTGTTTGCCAACAGGTTAGCTATGACCACAGGCTCAGTATATGTGGTATCATTAACTACCAGTTTGGCACAAATCTGGGCCTTTCTCTTTAGATTATGGATGTAAATAAAGAATGCCTTATGGTTGTCCTTAGTTGAGGAAGCTAATTTGGATTTGTAGTTGGTTTGGAGGACTTCACAAAAAGTCTTATTTACTTGTTTAAGCTGAGGATGGAGTGTTTCCAGTTTAGGGCTTGCTCTCCCTTACTCTTAGCAATTTCTTCCTCTTATTGTAAAGCCTGTTAATGGCAATTGTCCACCAGGCAGGTTTGCTCTTCTTTGAGGAACTTGTTTTGGTCCTATCAGGTATGACTGAGTCAGTGCAGTTATACAGGTGTTTGTATAAAGCATTAGTGTAGAACTCTGCATAGTTGGCAGTTCTGTCTGAGGGGGGAGGTGTAGTGCAGTGAAGCTATTTATACCATTCTGTATGAGGTTATAATCTGCTTTGGAGAAGTTTTTTAGTTTAGTTGCTGCTGGGGCGGGGGGGCAGGTGTGATAGTTACTTCAAATGAGAATTATTTGTGTTCAGAGCTCACCAGGGAAGACCTTACAGTGGGGGTGCTACAGTGGTCTCCCATATCGGTAAGCACCAGACCCAGGATGTTGGCATCCCTTATGGGGGTGTCAACCAACTGGTCCAGGGCATAGGAGTTAAAGTCGAGGAACCTTCAGGCAAGTGAGTTTGAGCACGAGTAATTTACCCAGTCAATGGATGGGTAGTTAAATTCACCCAAAACCATGATGTTTGGATGTATCTTGATAGACTTAAGTCGATCCAAACAGGCGCATCTATATCACTTCATCGAGTATGTAAATATTGAATGCTTACATCGTCGAATATTCACATACATGAAGTTATTGTGGGGGGCAGCACCCCCCGCTAAATATATAGTCCTACTCTGAGACCGCACTACAGTGAGGAAAGGGTAAAAATCCCGATCTTCACTGTACTGCAAAAAAAAAAATTCACAAACTTCGAGTACGTGAATATTTGACGATGTAAGTGTTTGATATTTACATACTCGATGAAGTGATTGGGAACCAAATAGGTAGAGTGGGTGTCCTGATTCATGGAGGGGAGTCCTGTAGCTGGCAATGACTTGAATAGGTGTCCTACCAACAGTTAATTGCACCTGAAGTATCTGTTGGGAATAATACTGTTTAACCAGCCTGGAGGTGTATTTATCTTTAATGAATATTGATACATTGCCTCCTTTAGTTTTCACGCCTTCAGTTTGTGGTCTGAACTTGTGGAAGGAAGTGTAACCTAGCATGGCTGGGGTGCTCTCCTCAGCCTTGAAACAGGTCTGTGTTACTGCACAAATGTCTGCATCTTGCAAGGTGAGGACTGTTTCCAGTGAGTGCAGTTTCAGGTTAAGATTCCTTTTGTTTAGCAGCATAACTTTGAGGTAGTTTTAGATGGAGTTTTTACGTTGGGAATTTTGTCCTTGAGGCACTGCCTAAAAAAGGCACTGTGGGAGTGGCAAGAGCCTTAGCCAGTAGCCAAAATCTCAGGGGTGACAGATGGAGACCATCTCTGACAAAACATCCAGATTTTGTTGATCATGTCATCCCCGGCTGACAGATACTGGATCCCCTCAGAATGACACCAGAAACTACTAAGCCAATTATTGAGGTCAATTATTTTTTGTTTGTATTGAGACATTATCCTAGGTGAAGGTAAAATGCCGCTTAAGGCTAGGGACATACCTGCCTGAGACACAGCCCGGACAGCTTAGTCCTGTCTGTCTTCATATAGTCCAGAGAGGTATGTCTCAAGTCATTCACACCAGCATGGACTATGATGGTGTCATAATAGTACCTGTTGTTGAGAGACCTGAGTACTTGTGTGATATGGCATATTCTGGCACCTGACAGACAGCTGAACGTGACCTTTTCCTTATCCACCCTGGTGAGAAGGACATCTGCGTGTCTCATAATGGAATCACCTTTCACTAATATGCTTGGTTTTGTGTTTTGCCTTAAGGGATTGACAGGTGAGACACTGGTGCATGAGCTATTATGTGTATTATGTTCTGCAGAGGAGAGTGAGTTACCCAGGGCTCTGTACTGGATCTGCTTCTGTTTGGCATCTGTCTTTCAGAAGTCAAGGCCAATGTCAAGGGCTGCTGGTTTACCAAGTTTGCAGATGATTGCAAGCTAGGAGCAGTCATAGAACCCCATCCAAGATACTAACATCTTACAGGAAGGTCTAGCACAGACAAATGAATGGTGCCAAATTCACAGCTTACAACTCAATGCCAAGATTTTCATAATAGTACCTTTTGGGAAGTCAGACACCCAGGGAAACTAACTTATTGATCAAACACCCATAAAAGTAGACACAATAGTCAGGGATTTGGGGACTCATGTAAAGAGTATGCAGGCTTTCGACCAACATGTTTCTAAAGTTGTAAGAAGATCATACTGTCACTTAACATATAATTAAGGGCATTGGATCTAGGTCCAGGAAAGTCATCATAGCACTGTACTCTGATCTCATCAGACCCATCATTGCATATAATGCCCCATTCAGTATGTACCTGAACAGGCATATGCAACAAATGGAATGTCCACAAAAAGAATGTCCACTGCAGAGCACCTCAAAGTCTTGTCTTTTTACACTGTTTGCAACATATTGCTGAGAGACAATTTATGCATGCCATACAAGGGATTCTTGGATATAGCTCTGACGGACCTTTAGCATATCCACAAAATGAACAGCACCACAACTACTAGACTATGTTATAATGTGGCAGACTTGCTATTTTGTTGAGTGGTTGCAGGACCTGGGTTAGGATGGATGTTTCCATGTGTTTTTAAGTGAAAACACTACAGGGAATATGTATAAAGGTGTTTAAATTTCAACTTTGATTTAGGGGAAGGCTTGTTGATTATGTTGTTGTGGGTGTAATGCTTTATTTTAAAGAGGTGGACAGTAGCAAGGGAGAAGAGACTGGGGGCTATTAATATTTGGAGATGTACAGTATTTGAGAGAAAGCTGGGGTGGATATGGAGAGTTGTATGTAGAGCTGGGTGTTGGTAAGATGTAAGGAAGGCAGCAATTGTGAGTGATAGTATAGTTGTGTAGAATAGTATTATTGTAGATGTGGAGTGATTAAGAATGAAATTGAAGGAAGTGAGAGGAGGAGTAGGGAATGTGAAGATTAAAAAATATACATATGTTAAAACTAAAGAGTAGTTGGAAGGGGGTGATGTGAAGGTAAGAGGAAAAAAATAATTGTTACAGTTAGGACATAAATTGAGGATAGTACTGGATGGATGTGTAAAAGAAAACATTGGGGGGGTCTATTGGAATGAAAGTTGAGGATAGAAGAGGAAAAAGGGATGGTTTAGCTTAGGGTCTGGATGACTAAAGTATTAGAGATGTGAGGAAAATGACTGGGGGATGTCTGTAGTTACATGTATGCCTTTAAGAGGGGTGGAGACCAGGTTCTATAAACGTAATGGGAATCGATGGTGGCTGGGAAATTCGGGGTGGGAAGGAAGGATAGCAAGGCAGGGATCATACAGAGATGCCATCACTATTAACCACAACTTGTCTTTCTTTGGACGGAGAAGTATATGCTGATGTTGGACACTCCAGTATTGGCAGTGATGCCCATCTATACTGTCCCACAGATCACTACTTGGCTATGTGTTTCTTGTTCTTATTTTTGATCACATTTATCACTGTGGAGTGTTGGAGTTGTTCCATACAAAATGGCTTCCATCTCTGAACACCTGACTTATCAGTCATGCACCACCAGTTTATGCTTGCCCCTTAATTTGGGCAACAATTCCTCTGTTTTTTTTTGGAATAGGGAAAACATCATGGGGCCATCCATGACTACTTGTGTACTTTCTCAGCTGCATCCTGATGAAGTTTGCACTGGGACAATGCCTTATGCAGAGTGTAAAGTGTTTTGGAATTTAGCCCTTAAAAGTCCATTTAAAGACTGATCAAATTTTCATTTGTCAAAGGCTGATTACTGAGAATATCAGAAAAGTACTGTGTTTAAAATATGCTTTAACAAATCTAAATCTTAATCCAGGATTTTAGTACAGTCTTGCATAGAAAAAAACTCTCAAACTTTAGGTAAAACATGTTTTAATATGGTACAGTAAAAAAGGCTAATTAAGAACTTCAATTTTTAAAGTTTTGAGCAATGGATTCATTTATAGTGAAGGCATGACATTTTAAAGCACACAGAAGATAGTAAACTATCCAAATTAATACAGTATTCTGCATTTATGTGTGGGAATACTTCCTCTCTGTTACTTAGTAAGACCTTTTAAAAAAAGTTTCCCAGGGAGTCATGGCTAATTTGGACTTTCTTTTTTGTATATTACAGTTAACAGCATCCTTAAAAAAGAAAGTTGGTGGGAGCAGCTCCTGAACCACATGGGTTAGATAAATGTTATGAAAAATGTCTATATTTGGAGGAAGATATTCTTATGCAGTTATCATGGAATCAATTAAGATAACAATAATCTGACCTAGAATTATTTTTAGGGGTTGTATGTAGTACATTTATAAAGGTAAAGGGAAGACTACATTTCATGAATAAGTGGTGACCTGTCTACCTTCTAAATAGTATTTTAATTTAAAAGTAAATGTTTATATCCTTAATATAGACATAGTTAACAAAAGATATATTTTCTATATGCTTTTTGCCTCTGCATCTGACAGCTGTCAAGCTTCCCCATTGGTATTGAGATCTTTTGTTTCCCCTTGCTGGGTATCCCTGGCATGGGGCAAGAGTTTACTAGAGAAGACATCTTCCAGGTAACCAGAGAAAGGTTTTGCATTCTTCCAGTACTGAGGGATTTGCTAGTAAAGCCCTAACCCCTCCCTTGGTGGCTGTAGTGAGCAAATATTTGCATCACTGCAGGTCTCCGTACATCCTTCCACTGGATGTGCTTACTTCCAACCATAAGCTAACCAAGGCTACAATGACCAGGTTGAGCTGTCTATGCTCACATCTTTAGTCCTGATTATTTTCAGGACCTTGCAAGCCTCCACTTGCATGTCAGCAATCAGCCCACCAAAACCACCTTTCCAACCCCAACCCCCTCCCTGATTCTCAGGATAGTGTTGGTCACTTACTTCCATCGTCTCCCACCTGGCTGTTGCAGTGCTCAAACCTCTCGTCTGTTGTCATGTCAGCTGGGTTATAATTAGGGATTTATTCCTCTGTGCTAAAGAGGTGCACACATTATGTAAAGTACTGCTTAAGGTCATCTAGTCTGAGCAAACAGAATATAAAGGGCTTATCTTTATGTTCTTACGATACATGGTCACATGCTTAACAAGAGAAGAGTTCTCAAAATTCTTTGATTCACTTCTTCCTACGAGAAATTCTCTAGTAAGACAATTTATTTGTAGCCTGCTAGACTGTATCTAGAACATATACCAATCAGGGAATTCAGTATGTGATATTCTTCTGGGAGTGCTGCTAATCATCATGTTTTTTTTATTACACCTCATATATAAAGTATCCCATTGTTAATAGCACCGTGTTCAGGCTCACAATTTGTTAATGTATTGTGCAGCAGTATTGCTAACAGCATTGTTGCATGGTTAACAATGCTATTTTAAGTACTTCTAGCTACTTGGAGATTAAATATTTATTTAATGCATCTAGCATCATGTTTCATATGGTTTTCATGTATTTGGTTGAGATATACAACAAATTACTCTTTTTACTGATTTTGAAGATCAAAAAGCATAACTGGAAAAATATAACAAAACACAAAAATAGGAAGCATTCCCATCTTATCCCCTCACTTATATATACTAACTCTATTTTCACAGTGCAGTGTGCAAAAGTGAAGAAGTATATGTATCCATACAAGCTGATATGTGCCAATGTTTGAGAGGTCAGAATCAAAGAGTTAAAATCTATTTTGTATGAAAATGATATGGAGTGAAATAAAGTGAAAAAGTTAAAAGTTTGTAAGTAATACCTATGTTTCCATTTCTGCATATCCTTTTTTTTCTAGCCCCCAGTGTCTGCTGACCATTTAGGCACTGCTACTAATATCCATTAATTTCCTGTAATCAGGGCAAGAGCTTGTTCACAGTGCAGCCATTTTCCAGGCAGCCATGTGGAGTATTTTACATCTTCTGGGCTAACACCTCCCCCAGTTGCAGACATGGGAGCCTAGTATGCCATCCGAATGGAAGTGTGCATTCCCTCTCATTTCACATGAAAGCTGACACACTGACATGGCTTAGCATAACTAGACCCTTGTCCCCACCCCGTAATGCTTGCTGCATGCAACGCACCTCTTTTCCATTGCAGTGAGATGGACCTCCTCCATTCCTCTAGGATGGGTGAGCTAATACCATCCACTTACTCCCAGTCTACCCTACCCAGCTCCTGCAGTGTCCAAGCCAATTATTGACCTTGGGTCATCTAAGCTGTAGTCAGGGCATTATTCCTCCAGACCACAGAGCCTGGACACCAGAATTCATATTTAGAATGTGCTAAACAGGAAGAAACATCTGCATCTATTATTTTACCTGTTTGTTCAGCATATCTCTGTGGATAATTAGAACACAGCATTGAACATTATCAGATATGTTCCTTAGGAACTGGGTGATGTTTGGGAACTTCAGCTTATTGTGAAAGGAATGGGAGAAAAACATGTTGAGCATTATTATTGCTGTTACTAAAAGATAGCTTTGTTACATAAAAACTGCTATACAGAAAAATGCCAAAAATTGAAATTTGTGAAAATTCCTTCAGAAAAAAAAGAGAGAATGACGTGCATAACAAGGTATTCAGGGACACACCCTTAGGACCAGGTCTGGTAATATGTTCTCTGTTGAGTACCTGATTCGTGGGTGATCCATGTAGCCTGGTTGAGCTTAGCCACAAAAAATGCAGTGAGTCACTTTGTGGGCTCACCACCTACAGATCAGAAGGTGACAGTCAGATGAATTGTCTGGATGTGGAATGACTATTCTCTGCTGAGAAGGAGGCAGAGTGTGTTAGAAATTTGAAAGCACATGCTAGATGTAGTTTTTCTTTATTCATACTGAGCACTGGTTTTGAAACCAGACTTTTGGAATTGGACTTCATCCTGTTCTGGAATTTCCCCTATATCAGAGATACTAGTTGGGTGTGAAGACACTGACACACTCCACATAGGTACTGTATAGCTGGTGAGTTTACCAGTAAATGAGAGGATTGCCTCAGTGCAAGTTTGAGTTGTAAAAAGATGACACTGTGCATGTGCACTTAAGAGCCATTTGGAATATCCAGCCTTCTTGGAGACCACTGGAGACTGGTACTTGATAAGATACCTCCTAGTGACTCTGTAGTTCTGCTGGGAGACATCACTGCTCACTCAGAAAATGGTGGCAGAACCTTGTGAATTATGATAGGATGCATAGCTTGCCTGATCTGAGTCCATATGATGAGTTGGTACTGTATTTCTGCAGGAGTCATGGATTGTCAATAAAAACATTGTGTTTTAACACAGTGAGGCACTTAAGTGTACTTGGTACCAGAGCAGCATAGGTCAGTGATCGGCTTTGCAGTTATGCTGTCACACCTGAGTCGATATGTTTTGGACACTCCGGCCAAAAGTAATGAGCTGAAGGCTGATTATCACTTGGTAATGAGTTGGATCAGGTGGTCAAGACAATAACTGGATATGCTTGGCAAGGTCAAAGTGTAGTGATGGCATTTTCTGTGTGGGATAAGTTCTGCTCTCACCTCCAAGTCATTTTGTCCTGTATATTTAGAGTTGGAGTTTTGGTATATGAAAAGATTGTATTCAAGGTCTCAGTAGCTGAGGCAGCTGCCACGAGACACAGCCAAAAGCTGATTGGTGCATGTCACTGCAGTATCCCGTGAATCCTTGGTGGACACTGGCACAGAAAATAAAGTTTTCCTGTGCATTAGTAATGAGAAGGGGATTGAGAATTAACTGGTATCAGCAAATCAGAATAACATCAGTTGGTGCAGTCATCAAAGTGTATGGCCATGCATGTAAGTTTGTAGAAGCCATGGAAAATTGCTTTCAGATAGCCTTAGACTGAAAAAAGTACTTACAAAACCTTCTGGCGACTTGAATGGGTGGGGGGACATGACAAGCTGACCTTAACTGCAGAAAGTATCAGGAGGTGGACATGCTTAACATGCCCTACTTCGATGAGGAAGTGTGTGAAATAAGTGGTAGGAATGGGTTCATTTCTTTAGCTGAGGGTACTGTGATGAACAGTTATGCAGTTTCAAGGCACTGAGTAGATGATATCCATTGGAAATGCTAAAGATGTTGGTTATTGTTTAGACAGTGTAGTGAATACTCATTTTGGCACATGGAATCTGGATGGGCAGACTGATAGGGTGGTCCATGTTTTCAAAAAGGGGGAAAAGGGGATGTGTCAGAAGTGGACATCATCAGGTATGTGAAACAGTATTTCAGGAGGAGCTTTGTGGGTTTTGTTCTGGCCATGGAACAGTGGACCTAATGGATGGCTGGCAGAGTTCTTTATGGAATATGTGACCTGCAACAGTGTACATTTATGTAATGTGCTTCACCTGCTGAAGAGGGGAGCTGCTGAAGCATGCATACTATAAGTACTTATATGATAACACAGCTGTTTTAAAATGTGCGTAGGGGTTGTGAGGAAAAGGAGGGGATGGGTGGGTAAGAGACACTATTTCCCTTTTAATACTATGTTGTGTAATGGGCTGTCAGATACTTTGCACCAGGTCTTAACGTTTTAAAGTGCATGTGTTATAAATTGCAAGACTGAATTTCATGTACTCTTCAGTTTACTCAGGCAGCCCACCAATTGCTATAGCTGTGAATATCCTATGAGGTTAAATTAATGCAAAGTGCGGTTGGTAGTGTTTTTTTTGTATTTAAATTTGGCAGTGGACATTGCTAGGATTGATACTGTGCTGCAAGCTATACTAGTGGATAGAGACTTATAGGCAGATGACATGGAGTGAATAATAACTAAAAATAAATAAAGCCACCTTCAGTCAATTTGACAATTACATTGCTATCAAAAATATACTCGAGCCTATCTAAGCTAAACAAAATCACACTGCCTAAAAATGTAATTAAGAAATCTTAACATAAACTTTACTTCTAAAATAGAAAAATCTATACAAAAACATGTTAAAAATGTCTTAAAGAAACATTAAAAATCACTGTAGAATTGAAGTGAAAGTCACCAAGTGGACAAAACTTTGATAAGAACTTATAGAAACTAACTGAAGCCCAGGAGTCAATATAAATATTTAATTTAATTAGTCTCATTAAAAATAATGTCAAACATCAATTACAACTAAAAGCATATAAATAAAAATAAAAAAATGGAATACAATGGTGCTTAAGTCTGTGAAGCACAAAATATCTTAAAATGAAAGATTACAGTGATCAATTTCATAACTAGTGACTTCACCGCTTGTCATAAAACTCGTTTTCCTAATCTTAGACATTTAATTTACCTAACTCCATACCTTTATACACTCCATATGCATGTCCATGTACAACTACTGAAATGCATACACACACGCATTTTAGACACTGTGAAAATTAAAAAAAAATTCTAATAAAAAGTATAGAACTGTTCAGCTTTTCAGTAAACTGTGCTAGTGTTGCCTCTATTAAAGTCAAATAAGTATGCAAATGAAAAGAAAATAACTTACCACCTGAAAGTTTACATTTTATTTAGGGGCTTGTTTAACAGTCAGCATAGGGATTAAGGTGCTGAGGGGTCTATATTAGAAGACCAAAGATGCATTCATGTGTCTTGGTCGAATTTAAAAGGCTGAAAACGCAAAATATCTAAGCGGCTGTTAAGTGAATTCTTTCCCTGGTAAAGAATTTGCTTGGCCGCTTCGGTATTTTGCCATTTTTGGCACTGTAGTGCAGTCTCAGATTTGGTATATTTAAGTAGGGGGGGTTATAGGCGCAGCTTAATGTAATGTTTGAAATTGATTTTTTATTTATTTTTATTTTTGTTGGAACAGTGATTTTTTTCCCTTGGGAAAAAAAATCACTGTTCTGACACTTCAACGTTGTAAGCTTTCACTTACATAGGGTCGATCAATCACCATTAGCTTTTTTAAGCGTTCGGTGATTTAATATAGACTCGGTGCTGAGTTATCCATGAGCTGCTTCCTATAATCCAGGGTACAGGGTTTGCTTCTTTTGACATCTATTTGCCTGTAATAAGACTCTAAGCAAATTATTTAACCAGACGGTACTGTAAAGGGCACATGTCCATTTTTTTGGGGTTCAGGCACCTAGGCAGCGCGACATTTCCCTTTGGAACATTTGACTGGGGACACATGCCTGAAGTGACATTCAGCTGCAGAGAAATATGGCTGTTTGAAAATTCCCTGTGGGCAAAGAGAAGCATACATTGCCATGCCCACAACTTCAGTAACCAAATGCACAGGGGGAAAACAATGTCCATGGTCCCCAATGGAACATGAGACAGCAGGCAATATGGCAGGCATCAACAGCAGGCTGGCCAGAGGGCATGTCACTGGCAGTACAATGCAGTGCACAATGGGCAGTGCCTTTATAATTGGAGTATGTGGACTACTACCTCCTTCACAGTGTCTAGAGAACATTACCTAAAACACATTCTAGAGCATAAATGTGACTACAGTATCCTGCAGGATTTCCTCCATGCTGTAGCATACTTCTACATGTTGTAAGTACATAAGTATGTACTGTACACTGAGCACAACACTCACCACTTCTTCTACCACCATTAATTTGGTTATTAAAGCTGTGAGCATGGCAGGGTGTGCTTCTCTTTGCCCACATGGAATTTGCAAACAGCCATATTTCTCTGCAGCTGAATGTCACTTCAGCCATGTGTCCCCAGTCAAATGTACCACAGGGAAATGTCTCGCTGCCTAGGCACCTGAATCCATTTTTTTGTCTGTGTGACTTTCTGTTAGAGTTGTTTTACCTGCTCCATTTTGTTTCCTGTTGTAAGAAATCTACTGGGACTAATGTTTTTGTTCTATGTGAGAGGTAGACCCTTAAATTATCTAGGCTGCACATTTCTCTTTGGTTAAATCATCTCTTGAGTGATACTTAAATGCACAGTGAATTTCTGTGCCTTTGTCTTTTCTAAAAATATTTCAAGCCTGCATGAATTAAAGCACTGCTGGTGATTCCCTGCTGTATGAGGAAAGTGAACCTGTATTTTTTTTTTACTGTGACCTGCTGATAGAGTTGCTTTCTGTTTTTCCCGTTTCATTTTGTTTTCTGCTGTAAGAAATCTGCATGGTCTGGTGTTTTTGTTTTGTGAGAGGTAGCCACTGAGGTTACACATTTCACATGTGTTTTCATTGGTTAAATTGTCTGTTGAGTGATACTTAAATACACAGTGAATTTCTGGGCCTTTGTCTTTTCTTAAAAAAAAATTCAAGCCTGCATAAACTTAAACACTGCTGGTGATTCCCTACTAGTTTTACCTTAGCACCCTCCTATTTGGTCATCTGCTTTTTAAACCTGGGGATTTTAAGCTGCCCACCCCTAGTTTAAATTGAGCTTAATAAGCTCCTCCTTTTCTACACTGCTGTTGATATCTTGAATTATTTATTTGGCTTATATTGAAAAGTGCATGTACCTCATCATTGTCTCTTCTGATTTACTTGCTCTGAATTCATTATATAGCTAGCTGTTGGATACAGTAGTGCATTTTTTTCACTCTAGCAAGCACTTGTTTTTACATCAAGAGGTCAGTGGATTTTCCATGTACTGCACTGGGAAGTAGCCTGGACTGTGTAGGTTGGAGAAACACTTGAAATTTCTGCATGTAGTTTTATTGGCTGGAGGGCTTATTAATCAGTGTATCTTGTTTTTATTGTCTTTATAAATTCTGTACAGTTGAGTGGCTCTTGGATCATTTATACAAAGCAAAGTACTTTTATTGAATATACACACTTTTATAAACTGTTTAAAGTACAGTGCTCTATACGTATGTTTAAGTTTGTTAGTGGTACCATTTCATATCTTTTAAGTTTGTATGTGGTAGCATTTCACTCCGCACACTCCTTTACTGCGCTTTTACATTAGGAGGACTGGGGTTATTTATCTAGTGGCATTAGATGTTTACCTGGTCTATCTGAGCTGGGAAGCACAAAAAAAGGTTCTAAGTATTTTTTTGCACTTCTCTTATATACTGTGACTGTACTTTAGCAGTTTCAAAAAAACGGCACTGTCTGCTGCTGCTTTAAGTAGTTAATTGCAGTGTATTACATTGTATCTGTTAGTTGTAGGACTGTTGTAGGTAGTTTGTGTGGTCTTGTTACACTTGGGCTCCAAACCATCTTTTCTACATTAAGAAGGTGTTTTTCTGCACCGTTGTGGCAGAAGTGTGCTGATCTAACCTGTCTGAGTTGGGGATTGCTGGTGGAAGGCTTATTGTGTGCTTTCCTGATTGGTAGTTAGCTTAAAACATGTTTCTCTTTGCTCATATTTAAGCCACACATTTGTGAAGTGCTGCTGTTCGTGCAGAGGCAGTTAGCAGTGCCCTGTACAAATGCATAAGCCTAGTAGCTCAGTTTTCCCTAAACAGCTGTCAGTGAAACCCTTCCAAGCTTTTCTGTTACTCTAGGAGCAACTCATTTGCATACTGAGTAGCGCTGTTTTATTGATCATCCTTAGCCTACACAAAGTATAGGTCCCTCTTGTAGTCTCAGTGCTACAAGCACAGTCCTATCAAATTAACCCATTCCCTTCCCTAATAAAACATACAGTAAGAGCCTGCTATCATGGATGGGCAGTTTCCTATAATCCCTCTGGCCAGCCTGATAGACATGGCATCCTGAGGCCATGCAGAAATTGTCTCATGTATACTGACAACCACTTATTCCTGAAGCAAACAAATACTTTATGTGAGAGATGGTTACACTATGAAATTGGAGGCAAGACTCTCACATAAGGGCACATCAAATGCCAAACAGGTTGTCAGCGCACACATACTTCCCACACTAAATAAGGACATGACAAATAAACCCACATATGTGGAGGTACTCACTAGTAACTTACCAAAAGATCAGAGGCCTCCCAAATGGAAACCACTTACATACATAATGCAAACAACAACCACAACACATAATGATACACACTCCATTGTCTCAACATATGTGCCCATAAAATGTACCGAACGTATTGGTCATACGTGACTCAGTTGTGAGGCATACAGATGTTCCTATCTCCAGGCTGCATAAGGTGCGGGTTACAGTTAGCTGTCTCTCAGGTGCCAGGATCCGTCAAGTTACTCAACCACACGTACTGGTATGATGTCATCATAGTCCATATGGGGGTGAATGACTTGAGATGTATCTCACTGGACTATATGAAGAGGGACAAGACTAAGCTATCAGATTGTGTGTCACAGGCAGGTATAAGCCTAGCCTTAAACAGCATTCTACCTTTTCCAAAGATAATGCTACAATACAAACAAAAAAAGGATTGACTTTAACAATTGGCGTAGCTTCTGGTGTCATTCCAAGGAGGTTCACTGTCTGACAGTCTGGGAAGACATGGTGGACAGGCCATGTTGTTTTGCCAGAGATTGTCTGCACCTGCTCCTCTAGGCTTTCAGATACTGGTAAAGGTGTTAGCCACCCCTATTGTGCCTTTTTTTAGGCAGTGTCAAAATATCCAACCTCCTAACATAACAAAATACTCTCTAGATAAATTCAAGGTAGTGCTGCTTAATGCTTGGAGTCTAAACAAGAAACTGCACTCCCTGCTAGCACTCCTTACTTTGGAAGATGCTGATGTCTGTGCAGTCACCAAGACATGGTTCAAGGGTGTGGAAAGCACCCCAGCAGTGCAGGGCTACAATGCCTTCCATACATTCAGACTACCAACTGAGCATGAAAGAACCAAAGGAGGAGGTGCATCCATCTTTAAGGATAAGTACACCTCTAGACTGCTCAGACAGTATGACTTTCTTGAGCTACTCCATGTCCAATTAACTATGGGCAAAGCCCCCTACTTATATCATAGCTAGGTGTAGGTCCCCCACCATTAAACAGGAAAAGCATACTGCATACCTGGACTTACTAGAGTCACTCGCCATACAGCTCAACACCTTACTCGTGGGTGATTTTAATTATCCTACCATTGACTGGGAAACGTACATGACCACAAACATGCTGGTTTAGAGGTTCTTGGATTTTGTCAATGCAAATGCTCTGGAACACCTAATCAACACATCCACAAGAGGCTCATATGTCCTGGACATGTAAGATCAGACCATAAGTCAGTCTCATTTTTTGTAATTATAAGACCAGATACCCTGTGAAGCTCAAAAATGCCTAAGAAGATTTCAAAGACAAATTACTTCCTACTAAGTGATGGTATAAGAAGTTTCAAAGCCCCCTCAAACGCAGATAATATGGACCACTATGCAGAGGTGTACACCAATGCCCTGTATAACCACTTAAGCAGTTGTATAGAATTGGCTGTACCTGACTGGATTAAAACAAGGTCTTGTCAAAAAAACAAGCCACCCTGATGGATCCCTACTATTAACAGGCTATACAACAAGAGGAAGAATCTAATGTCCAAGAATAAGAGGGAACTGGCTCAGCATAGGAAGAAGTCCATCTCTTGCTTAAAAAACAAATTGGAGATCTTGTCAAGTCCTCCAAAGCTAATTAGTATGTAGAAATAGCCTCCCTAGCTAAGGATAATCACAAGGCATTCTTTAACTACATCCAGAATCTAAAAGGGAATACCCAGTTATGAGATGAACTGGTTGTGGATGGCACCACCTGTTCTCAACCGGACATAATAGTCAACCTTCTAGCTGACAGATTTGGAGGAAACTTTACCCCCTGTCCCCTTCAGTCATCCCGCAAAGTATACCTGCCACCATTCCTCAGTCTGTTATCCCAAGAGGGCAGGTAATCGCAACGCTGTCCAAGGTCAAAAACAGCATCGATAGGACCAGACAACATCCCAGGTTGCCTTTTTAACTCCTTCACTCCCATGGAGCTCAGGAAGTTTGCAATAATTTCCAATGGATTGTGCCTAAGCCTTTTGACAGAATCAAATTATATCCTCACATTTCAAACAAATGTTCATATCTCTGGAGCCAGAGGGGTTAAGAAAGAACTGTAAATAGCAAACTCTTCAACACAAACTATTTTATAGTGGTAGTATTCTTTAGGTTCTAGGTCTTAAACCGAATTTTATAAATTGCAGTAAACACCGTAACTATTAAATTTGTAATATTTGTAATATTTTGTAAACAACTAACAATATCTCAGAAACCACTTAGGTTACACACATATTATCAGCAGCATTGCATTTATCTAGCTGAGAGCTTTCATATGAGGCTAATAAGTTCTGTCTGTGTTACTTGGTTGTTGAGATATATAGAAAAATGTGAAAATTATTTATATATAAATTAATATAATAAAAACATCTATTTACCTACACTGGACAGAGATTAAATATTAATGCAGTTGAGTTTACCATTGTGTAAGCTCTAAGATGAACAACTTTAAAACCTTATACATAGCATGGTTTTGGAATTATTAATGCAAATATGAACAAGCAGTATTTGATGCCTACAGGTGTCAGTAGGAGTTAACTGCAGATGTACTTGGAGGTGTCACTTGGATGTAATGAATTAAACAACTTAAAATGTGACCTAGTAGACCCACTTGGATCCCTGTTTAACCACAGCCTACGAACTGGCTAAGTTCTGGTGGAATGGAGGACAGCAACAGTAATCCCTCTGCATAAAGGGGTACCATCAACCAACCCTGGGAAGTATAGGTCCATAAGCTTGACTAGCCTCACCTGCAACACCATGTAAAGAATCATTATGGACCTTATTAACAAGGACATAGATAATCTCGAAACTCTGGAGCCAACCCAGTTCGGATTTGTTAAAGGTAGATCTTGCCTGATAAACATGGTTGAAGCCCTGGATGAGGGACCTAGCCAAGGCATTTGACACAATCCCTCACTCAAGTATTATAGAGAAACTTTTCCAATTGAGAATTGACCCCTGTATTACCAGATGGGTAGCCAACTGGCTCACAGATGGGGCACACACTGTCAAAGTAAGTGACTTCAGCTCTAGCAAAAGACTAGTCATCAGTGGCGTATCACAGGGTTTGTGCTGGGCCTCTTACTGTTTGAAATGTATTTCTGAGAAGTCCAGGCAAACTTGGGCAGCCTGTGGCTGACAATTGCAAATTGAGAGCAATTATCGAGTCCCCCAACAATTTTAATATACTGCAGGCAGGGTTAACACAGACAAATGACTGGTGTCAAAGCCACAGATTAAAGCTAAATGCAAAAAAATGCATTATTACCTTTGGGAAAGCTGACATCCCTGCTAATTACATTATAGACAGCACCCCCTCCAGAGTAGACCCAATGGTACTTGATCTGGGTACTCAGGTTGATAGCAGTCTGAAGTTTGACCATCAGGTATCCACAGTAGTAAGGAAATCATATGTGCTACATCTTATAAGTAAAGGCATCGCATCTAGGTCTAAGGATGTTATAATTCCATTATGCTCAGCCCTCATCAGACCAATAATTGAGTACAATGCTCCCTTTTGCATGTACCTCACCAGACACCTGTAACAACTGGAGAGGCCACAGAGGTTTCTCACCAGGAAATTACAGTGCACACAAAACAAGTCTTGTGTGGAAAGACTAAAAATCCTGTCACTGTATTCCGTCTCCTACAACTTGCGAAGGGGGTGACCTGTGCCTGGCTTACAGGGTGGTCAGTGACCCAGCCCTGATGGAATTGCTGCACATTCATAAGTCCAACTGCAGGATGGTCACTCGTTCCAGGGATCTTAACCTAGCCTCTGACATGAACAGGTCATGCTAGAGAGATGGCTACATCTCCCACAGACTACCACTTCTCTGGATCAAGCTTCCAGTTCATGTGAAACAGAGCCCCTCCCTGACCCTCTTGAAATGCACCCTAGATCAATGAATGGGTGACCACAAATTCACTCCTGGGGTGGCGCCCACTCCTGGACAGAGGTAGTTGGTATTAACTACCATAGACCTTTACCTCTGCTAACTTCACTCACATGACCACTGACAGTTGGGGTAACTTGGAATAAATTTGGCTAGGGAATATAAGGGCTCTAAGGCCGTTAGCCTAGTAACCTTCTATGAACATATGAATCTATAATAAAATAAAAAAGGGGCCACTAGAGTTTGCACACTATATCATAATTTGAATTATTTTAATAGAGGCACAAAGCTGTAGAGACACATTTTGCTATGAAAGAAAAAGAGATCTGAGAAATGTTAGATAGGAAAAACCTAAGTATGGTAAAGAAAGGGTGACCTTCTCATCTGGTACTCATCTAAAATTATCCCAGTCAAAGGCAGGCATCTGATATAATATCTGAGGATACTTTGTTCTCCATCTAGAGCAGATTAATTACTTTTATTAAATAATAAAAATGTCTGTATTTTTTGTTTACCTTCCACAGGTGTCTGCATTCATCCATGCGCAGGCTTCTTGATGGTTTGCTGTGGTATCCATGACATCCATTCAGGTTACATCAAATGGACCTAAACCCTGCAAGCAGGAAGTCCTAATTATACGTGACCAGAAAGTAAACAGAGGGTGGATTACAGTGTCATGGTGGCTGCACTATCCTGACAGCTGTGAAGGCCAAGGCACATCCTACCCCCTGTCCCATCCAGTGTGCATATATAATGTGCACACACCACTGGACTAGAGTCCCTTGGTCTCTTCAAAAGACTGTAAGCATTAAGCTGGAAAGCTGCCTACATTCCCAGATAGGAGAGCTAGTGCAAATGCTACTTAGTCCCTACCTGCATGGCAGAAGCTCAAGAATCAGGTTTGCTAATAGAAACAAGGTTGTCTGTGTAGAAATCAGGGTTTTATCCATCTAGGCCACAGAACTGGCAATGAGGAATACACACATATGTGCTCTTCTTTGCAGAAGTATAAAGAATTTAGACCAGAATGCTGTGAACTGTTTGAATGTTCTACATATAACAGTATCAGGGTCACTAGCATAAAGTCTAGTCCTCCACATTCTCTGGTATACAGTAACGATTAGTGGAATGTGTTATAAAGTAGTACAAGAATATGACCAAATACAGCCAGCATCACTGGGCCTTCTATGCCAGATTGGAGAAGTCATTAAGCAAGGCGTGCATCAGATTGTTTACTAAGACCCCCTAAGGCTGAGTAGCAGCCCAGCAATTTCTGCACAAAGAAATTGATTCTCCTTCCACAGATGAGGGCAGTGCTTATTTGAGCTAGTCTAACTCCCCATTAGAGAGAGACTGCTGGATGAAAATGGCCAGTAAGCTCTGCCTTAAGTCTTAAGGTTGTCTCTGGAGGACATTACTCCCTAATGAGGAGTATGAGTGAGACAAGAAGTAATCTGCTACCAAAAGTTGTACCTGTTAATTCTGTATACCATCCATAATACCTCACAGTTGTGTATACCATCCATAATACCATTCACCATATTACCTTACAGTTGTGTATACCATCCACCATATTATCCATAATACCTTACAGGTGTGTATAACATCTAAAATACCATCCATAATACCTCACAGTTGTGTATAACATCCATAATACCATCCAACATATTATCCATAATACCTTACAGTTGTGTATAACATCCATAATACCATCCACCCAGAATAATAAAAAAAATTCTATCCTTCCAGAAGTCAACAGAAGACCTGCTAATACATGATGGCAGCACCAAATTCACAACTGAAGGATAAAAAAAGGAATGTGGGTAGTCTTTATAGGGCCACACCAAATGGGCCAGACTTGAACAGAAACCTAATTTTGACATTTCTGTTACTGACATCACTTAGATGGTGATTTTTAGCAGTAGTTTCCCCAGTTAGAGTCAAGAATGGGAGATACATTTGTAAAAAAGAAAAATACACCTCTGCCGTGTTCTCTCAGGTCCCTGGATTATCCAGCACAAGTGATATAATATCAAAGGACTATTATGTACTATGTTATGGACATAGTTGTCAACTGCCCCTGATTTGCCTTGTATTTTGTCCCCATATGTCATTGTTTTTTTTTTTTTTTTAATTCAGTCAGTTAGTAATGCCAAACAATAGAATCTCATATTACTACAGAAAATGCACGTGAATGCAAAATATGTTGCGCTATTAACTTTCTGAAAAATTGCAAATGTTTCCTCCTTATGTTTGCAATTATCCCTGATTCTTCAGCAAAGAAGTTGAGAGTTGTGCTTTTGTATGCTTGGAGATTCTTACTGTCTGATTCAGATATGTATGATAAATGTACAAAAATGTATACTGCTGAAAAAAATGCAGTGTGTGTGTGTGTGTGTGTGTGTGTGTGTGTGTGTGTGTGTGTGTGTGTGTGTGTGTGTATCTATAGTTATAAAAAAAATCACGAGATGTTCATCATATTGATCGCTGTTGTAGTAGACTTAGCTCTATGGGGTTAAATTCCAAAGCTTCAGGACACCTTCCATGTACCCAAACTGTCAGGCAGCTGGAGCTGAGCTGACTAAAAAGACAAGTTTGGGCGCAACTCTTTTCATAGCTTTACTGCCACTGAAGAATATGCTCCACTGAGGCTTTCAAGGATCAACAGTCAGCTTGTGCTTTCCTTCGCTGGGCAGATAAGTTCCCTTTGGTGAAAACCTTTCATTTTCTTCATTGTGTTGATGTTTATTTTAAAGCTAGGAGTGTTGTATTTTAACAGACTGTCTTGAGGCTTACTGTAATATACTTTTAAAAAGAGCACTTGTTTTTTCTGTCAGTTTAAAAATAGTGTAAAATAACTAAAAACATTTTTTTTTCTGTGGAGAAATTATTTTTCTTTTGTGGGACTGGCATTTTTTTCCATCCAAAAATGTATTTTTTGTAAACTGGTAGAGTTTAATGGAAATTGCTGCTTATCTTTTCTGGGGAAACAAACACCATTTCTGACTTGACCATAGAACAGACTACTGGTCCCACATCTGGTCCTTCTTCCAGCCACAAAAAGAAAAAGTTAAGCAGACAGCCTTTGCTACCATAGCAGGATAGTAATTTGCTTCAGCTGCAGGTGGGTGACTCTGCCGTGGTGATTTGTTGTACCTCGGAACCCTTATGTTTTACTCCGGCTCCCTCTGGTGTAGCACCTACAGCCAGTATGGACCTGGGTTTAGCCATGTCCCCTGTAGCTTTTGGGATCCTGTCAGTAGGCAAGGGGGGGAGACACTCTTGTCTGTCCTGCTGGAGGGAATGCTGTGCCCATCCCTGAGAAGCAGCTGCTTCCATTAGTAATACAGTTGGCCCTGTTTTTCCTATCAAAAAGTAACAGAAAACTAAGCATGTATCTACTCCTCAAATTTATTTGGATAGGAATAGTTAGTTTACAGAGTCTGGCTCATGGTTTAATTCAGGCTGTTGATGTTGATCCTTCTTGTAAAGTATCTGAACAGGAAGATGCAGAGATGGACACAGGTTTTTTTCCTCAGATTTCTGATTCAGATTCAGAGGCAAGCTCAGTTTGTGATTCTTCATGTGTGTGTGTGTGTGTGTGTGTGTGTGTGTGTGTGTGTGTGTGTGTGTGTGTGTGTGGGGGGGGGGCATCTTCTCTTAGATTGTTGTTAGAATGTGCCAGTGTTTTCAGTGGGAGAGCAGTGCGGTTTCTCAGTCCCCCGGAAAATACTGAGCGTTGTAACAGAAGGATTCTCCAGAAACTGTACCCATTCCTCATGTTCTATCTGCTTTAGAGGATGTGCTTGTGTTACTGCCTGAAATTTTCCTGATAGCCTGCCAGCTGCCCCTAGAACTGCAGATAGGATACAATAAATTCCTCATTCTTTTAAATTTGTATACACTATTCCCAAACTTGACCCAGTAGCTATAGCTTTAGTTGATCCCACTAATGCTAAGCAATTAGTTAATTCCAATCCTACTCTTTCTGATAATATAGCATGGGAAAAAAGTGTGTACTTCTGCAACTTTGATTTTCAGAAGTTTGAATTGTCAGGCTGCTATGTAAAGTGTGTTCTGACAAATTGTGAAAGTATGAGGAACGCTTTATCTGCAATCTCTTCTTCTAGGTTCATAGGTAGGTACTAGGCTATCTGCCCTAGGACATTTATAAGCCTAGCCAGAATTTGTTGGCTTTCGCCTCCCTTTTTGACTAGATTCCTGAGCCTCTGTCCAGCAGGGCCATAGAAGTGATCCCAGGAGCAAATTTATGATTGCCCATCCACTCGTCAAGATTTCTCTTGAAGAGGGTCAGTGAGGGGCTGTGCCTAACATGGACTGAGATTCTATTCCAGAGCACGGGAAGCCTTTGGGATATGAATCTATCCCTCCAGCATGTCCTATTTATTGTTGTGTTAAGGTTTAAATCCCTGGAGTGTGTAGCTCTAGTGGATTTGGTTTTCTTGAGGTGGAGCATGTCGAACAATTCTGGGTTGGACATGGCCTTGTATGTCAGGCAGAGATCACCTCTGAGTAGGTGGTAAGCAACTGTAGAGCTGGAGTTTCTTTAGTCAAACTGAATAAGGCAACTGTTTGAAGCCCACGATCCTCTTGGTGAGGTATTTTTGAGGTTTCTCCAGCTGTTGCAGGTGTCTGGTAAGGTACATCCCAAATGGGGCGTTGTACTCAATTATGGGCCTGATAAGTGATGAGTAGAGAGGCACAATGACCTCTCTTGATCTAGATGTGAACCCTTTTGTGATTAGGTGGGCTATATAGAAGGCCTTTCTAACCACTTTGGCAATGTGATTGTCAAAGGAGAGGTTACTATCTGCTTGGGTCCCCAGATCCCCGATTACTTCCTCCTATATGGTAGTTTGTGGGCTCTTTGTTTTTCCCAAAGGGGATGACTATACATTTTTTTGCATTAAGCTTGAGGCCATGGTTCTGACACCAGATATCAGTCTCCGTAAGGTCTTTCTGGAGGATGCTTGTGTCAGCCGGAGAGTCGATTATGGCTCCCAGTTTGCAGTCATCTGCGAACTTGGTCAGCCACAGTCCGCCCGTGTTTGTCTGTATCTCAGAGAAGTATATACCGAACAAGAGTGGTCCCAGGACTGATCCCTGTGGGACGCCACTTGTGACTGGTTTAGAGTCGGACATGGCACCCGCAACTCTGACCATGTGAGTTCTTTCCCTGAGCCAGTTTGCAACCCATCTTGTGACGTATGGGTTGATTTTTAAGCTGGTAAGTTTATTTATGATACCTGAGTGGGGTATTGTGTCTAAGGCCTTAGCGAGGTCTAGGTAGGCTGTGTGGACTACCTTTCCCTCATCTAAGGCTTTGGTAACTATTTTGAAGAAATCAACTAGGTTTAAGAGGCAAGATCTGCCCTTAACAAAGCCGAATTGGGTGGGGTCCAATGTTTGGAGGTTCCCAATGTCTTTGTTAATGAGATCCATGATGATGTGCTCCATAGCCTTGCAGACCAGGCTAGTCAAGCTTATGGGGCGATAGTTCCTGGGATCCGTTGTGGCGCCACCTTTGTGGAGCAAGATCACTGTTGCTGTACGCCATTCTTTGGGTACATAACCTGTGGTAAGGCTGAATTGGAATAGTGAATTCATGTGAGGGTTTAGTTCGTTTTGGAGTTCGTGTAAGGCGCAGCCCGGGATAACTTCTGGTCCCATTGATGCTGTGTTTTTTACTTTGGAGAGGGCTGCTTTCACCTGTGTGTCTGAGATGTCTGGGGGACTGCTTTTGTGAAGGAAAAATCTGCTTTAAATAACTAAGTTTCTCCTATTGCACAGGTCAGTACACATTGTTTGCAGTATGTGTTTGATTGTGATAGTTCTTCCGGGGCTATGGCCATTGGTAGTTTTTTTGAGGAAGTTTGCATGGCTGTATTTTCAGAATCTCCCAGATAATGGTAGAAATGAGATTGTAAAACTTCCTTTGGGTGGAGATTTAGTGTTTGGCCTTTCTGCTGCAGAATTAATCAAAAAGTGTGATGAAAGGAGCAAGCTGATCCAGGAAAACATTAAGATTTTTCAGCCCTTGTTTTCCAAATTGGCCAAGGGATTTTCTATCTCTTCATCCAATTTTGAACTATTCAAGACACTTTGTGACCCTCTTCCCACTCTGGCCCATTTTTTCTTCCAGAAAGTCTGAATCTCCGTTTTTCTCTTTGGCAACAGATTGTTTCAGACAAGTGGGTTCTGAAAATCATTCATCAAGGTTACAGATGGCAGTGGAAGGAAATTGCTCCCTTCCAGGGGGCATTCCTCATCCTCTAGATCTGACTCTCTTGTTTCTACCTGTTCTTCATCACGTGTTGTTCCAAGGAGTGATAGAACCAGTTCCTCCTTCCCAGGTGGGGAATGGTTTTATTCAAAGAGGTTCCTGTTGAAAAAGAAAGAAAGAAAATGCTTGGAGTTCGGTTCTGGATCTTTTTATCCTAAACCTGTTTGTGATAGTGTCCAAATTGAAAATGATGATACATTGCAACCTAGTAACACTAGACTTAAAAGATGCTTGTCATCGCATCCCTTTTCATCCGGATTTCAGACCTTTCTTAAGGTTTTGTGTGTCTGGATCACATTATCAGTACTTTGCCTTACCCTTTGGACTCTCCAATTCTCGAGAGTGTTCAGAGTGTCTAGCTCCAGTGGTAGATCATTGCAGGCTGTTAGGGTATCCACATTTTTTCCATATTTAGATGACTTGCTTGTCTTTGCAAAATCTTTTTCAAAATGTCAGGAATCTCTCTTGGGTGGGAGATCTTTTACACAAGCTAAGATTCCAAGACAACCTTCCAGACTTTGTTTACTCTTTCAGACAAGTTTGTGTTCCTGGGATGTCAGCTAGATAACTCAGTTCAAAGAGCCTTTCTCCCACAGGAGAAAATAGATCTTTATTCAGATCTTTTTCTAAGGTTTTTCACTCAGACTTCTGTCACTCCAAGGGAATATCTCAGGATTTTTGTTTTTATGGCATCTGTGTTTCTCATGATACCCCTGGCAAGACTCCACATTAGAAAGATACAGAAGTATTTAAAATCTCTTTGGTTCCAGCATCAACACCCTTTATCTTTTCAAGTTTCAGAGTTGGGATATGTCAGTGGAGACAGCAATATCTTTAAATCCAGGCCTCCCTCCCTGCTTCTAAGCAGTCAGTCACTACAGACCCTTCAGTCTTTGCCTGGGGAGCAGTTTCAGGAGGGATAAAATTGCACGGGATGTGAGGCACCAAAGACAGATGCAGGTACATAAATATCAAGGAAATGCTTGCCCTGATCAGGCACTCAACTCTCGGAACCATTTCTGTCTGTGGGGCCTCTTCAAGTAGTTTCTGATAATATCACAATCATGTGGTACATCAGCAAGCAAGGAGGAACTAGGTCATACCCACCCTTTGCAGACTTACTGTGTTAACGTGGGATATAGCTTCACAGCACAGACTCACTCTGCAGGCATTCTACATTTTGTCTGAGCAAAACTGTGTAGCAGACAAGCTGAGCAGGACCAGGGCAGACCTTCATGAATGTAAAGTAGATCAGGGGGTCTTCCAAGATTTGATCCATATTTGGGGAGTTCCTCAGTTCGCTTTGTTTGCTTCTTCTCTAAACTATTAACTGGCAAGAGTCTATTCCAGGACTCCATGCAAGAAGACCTGGATGACAGATGCCTTTTATTTTCTTTGAACAAGAATATTCCTGTACGTTTCCACCCTTTCCATTAATGTCCAGGATACTTCTGAAGATTCAGAAGGAATACCACAAGGTCATTGCGGTGATTCCCTTCTGTCTCCGGCAGCTACAGTTCCCCTTGTTTTGGAAATGGCCAGGGGTAATTACCATAAGCTTCCTCAAAGACTGGATCTACTCACAGAAAAACAAGGATGTTTGATACTCCCTGACATCAATCACCTTCAGTACACTGTATGGTAGGGTCTTAATTCCCTTCGTGTACCTGTTCACTGAGGATGTGCAGCAGGTACTAACTGAGGTAAGAAAGCCTGCTGCTAGAAAATCACATATTAACAAATGTAAAAGATTTACTAGTTATTGCCAACAACATAACCATCACCCATTCAGGGCCATTTGTTCTCTGGTTTTACAAAATTTGTGTGAGTTACTATCCTGTGAAGTTTTTAATACTTGAGCAAAGTTCATTTATCTGCTACTTCAACATGTCTGCCCATGCATCCTCCTCTTTCAGTTCAGTTGCATGTCAAAATGTTCTTTGGTATAAGAGGCCTCCAAGAAAACTGGTGGCCGCTCCTTGGGAATCTTAATTTTGGGTTAGAAAAGCTAACACGTGCTCTGTTTGAACCAGCTGATCTGGCTGACTTGAGGTTCGTAGCATGGAAGACGGTGCTAATGATTGCTTTGACCTCTGCAAGAAGGATATCTGAGTTGCAAGCTATTATGGTGAGTCAACCCTATCTCATTTTGCATAGGGACATGATTACTTTGTGAGCTAGTCTTTTATGCCAAAAGTGGCATCAGAGTTTACCTTAAGCCAAACTATCCATCTCAGCATTTTCTTTCCTGAACTTAAAAAAGGATACTCCATACCTTGGATGTCGACAGACAACTCAGGTGCTATTTTTGATGGAACTAAATCTTTCAGATCTTCGGATCAATTGTTCATTTCTTGTGAAGGTAAGAAAAAGGGATAGCCTATATCAAAACACACTATTTCTGAGTAGTTGTCTAAGTCTGTTGTTATACTTCCCATGACAGAACTATTCCAGGCAGGGTCAAGGTCTTCGCTACTAGGGCCTTGACTTTGTCTGTGCCTTTTTGGAAATGGTTGGATTCTAAATGTAGTCTAGAAGCTGATACTTGGTCCTCTGTACATGCTTTTACAAAGCACTATAGGCTTGATTACTTCTCTAGGTCCAGATCATGTTTTGCTAGGACCATTCTCCAGGTGCTTCTGGACCCTTCTCCTTCCACCTCCCAAATGTAGTTAGCCAAGATAATCTAGCCATATAGCTAAGGCTACTGCAGCAGTGATCAGTATGCTGAACATAGTACAATTGTATAAATGGAACCTACCATAACAGTAGCTGTGCGAATGATTACTGCTGCAGTAGTTGCTCCTGCCCTCCACCCCCATTATTTTTTTATGTGTTTTTTATGCCAGGGCGTGTACATTTATTTTTTTGTTGTTTCTAGTATGTCCTTTCAGGGCTAAGCCTCCCACTGTCTGCTGACAAGAAAACTCTGAAGTGCTTCACTCCCATACTTGTCTTTTAGTCAGCTCTGCTCAAGCTGCCTGACAGTTTGAACATGTGAAAGGTACCCTGAAGCTTTGAAAGCTGGCCAGCTGTTATATCCTTAGCAGGATATAACACCATATGGCAAAGGCTACTGCAGCAGTGATTGTTCGAACATCTACTGTTATGGTGAATTAAATTTACACAACTGTACTGTTTGTATTGTGGAACTATTCTTTGGATCTCTAACATAAAGGGTATTGTGGGTTTTTGGCATTAACCTGGTAAAATAAGTAAATAAATAAATGATAACTAATTATAATCATATTAATGTGGTTCGATAGTATGTATGCATGGATTTTTAAAATCTGTATGGATATTGACAAATATTTGTTTAGTTTAACTGCATTTGCTTAAGATGTCTTTGGTGTCAGGCAACTGTATTTGGCAGTGTAGTGTTTTCCAGAGAATTTCTGAATTTTCTTCAGTATACTGAGGAAGTAGGATAGTGCCTGAGAGACTTCAGAATGGAAGACTGTTGCACATCCCTGTGGTATAGAACACTTGCAACTGTTTTTTACTGGGATTCCTGGAAAATCTGCTACAGACAAGTGGATGACAACAATTAAGGTAACAGCAGTATAAGGAAGAGTAACATATTTTATTTGGCCCCCTTTAGTACCCTGGTGTTAAATGCCAACTGTCTTATTAACCACCCCCCTTTCTGAACCTCTCACTTCTTGAGTGATGGTCAGTAGTCATCTGAAGAAGAGTTGGGGGAAAGGTGGGATCTGTTTATTATGGTGGCTGTCCTACTCGAAGGCATTAGTGGATTATTGTATACTTGTTTAGGGCATACAGCCATAGAAATGCAGTCATGTTACTATGAGCAATACGGATGTTTTTATGAGTATTTTCTTCCATTGCAGGTATGTCTAGGCCTCACATAGTTAGTAAGAGTTAATAGGATCCTAAGAAATACGTGACAATTGAGTCACAGGACATGTTACACTTTGCAAATACTCTCACGCCATACTCCCCTTCTGAAGATGGGCAAGGCAGGTCAGTCCCAGAGTAAATTCATGGATACTCCTTCAGTCAACCAGGTTGAATTTGAAAGATGTTAGGGTGTCAGTTTTTTTACCTTGCAGGGGAAGTTAGTTCCAGAGGTGGGGCAGATGTGTGATAGGTCCACTTCTTATGGGCACTGATAAAGCAAGGGCACTAATTGTATCTGCCTGTGCTGTCCAGCTGAGAGAAGAGATCTGCCTGATGGTCACATTGCCTACCCATTTCACAGATGCCCTTCTCTTACTCAGTATACCACGAGTGTAGGTGTACGGTCACTGAGTGCTAATGGACCTTTGGTGTGTATACAGAATAGAAACATAGGATCTTTATGAAAAGCTAACTATACTGAGTTTGTAAAGGAAATGTGGATTTATAAGTAGAGCTGTAGAGAATAAGACACTAACCCACAGTCAAGATTTCTGTGTTGTTGGTAGCGGGGTTTAGAATTTGGTGGGATTCTTAAAGACTTGCTTGCTGTGCAATGGATTTATTGTAGTGCACCAACTAATAATATGGAGTGCAAACCTTTATGATTTGAGTACCATCCCTAAAATTACTGAACAGTATGACTAAGTTTGAGTTTAGCTATTGCAGCAAAATTCAGCAAAGATGTCTGTGTAGGTGCAACAGAAATGTCAATTAATATTGTGTATTATGGGATATTGTAATGTAAAAACAATATAAATACAGAACTGTGTGTGTGTGTGTTTTGTGTGTGTGTGTGTGTGTGTGTGTGTATATATATATATATATATATATATATATATATATATATATATGTGTGTGTGTGTGCGTGTGTATGTATGTATGTATATAGTATGTATATGTATATATATACATATATATATATATAAATATATATATATATATATATATAAATATATATATATATATATATGTATATATATATATATATATATATATATATATATATATATATATATTATTTTTTTTTCACCCATAATGTTTCAAAATGTGCTTGTTTATTATTTATGACTTCCCTATATGCTGTTTTGGTGGCTTGACTGTAGGGGGCAGAAGAAGACTACGGTTATTGTTACAGAGAGCAGCTGTGATCTAATGGAGCTGCAGCTGTACAGGGGTATTCTTTGGTTTTGCTCACGAGAATACTTAATACCTCTAAATATATGTGCTTTCCTTCTGAATGATGAATGCTGGAGGAGTTTTAAAAATAATAGTGTGTCAGCAGTAGTTTACTTGTATATCATGAAGCTTGATTTATTTTTGCTTTATAGTTTTTGATAGTTGTAGAAGACAGTTACAGCTTTGGTTTCAGACATCTGGTTAAACAATCTGTTTTAACTTCTTAAGTGAAATAATTATTTTAACATTTGATCATTATGTTGATTGTTTCTCTCTATTTATAAACACTACTATTAAATTCTGAGCTAGTGAGATGGCACACACAGTAGTATCTGTGATTTTTCTATGCTCATGTAATAAATACCCTCACTAGGTCAGAATTCAGATCTTGGAGCAGACTGGGCAGTTTACCAGCATGAAAAATATGAATGGGAATGTACGAGTTTCTTTTGTCAGTATTAAAAAGTATGGGAAATTTACAGTTTATTTTGCACAAGCCATTAACCAAAGAACTTGAGGTAACAAATTGGACCTCTGTCTTTAATTTTTTGGTACAGCGGACACACCCCATTGACAGAATCTGTATTTTGCTGTTCTTGGCATATTGCATTATTTAATTGTGACAAATCCTTAATCTAGCAGTAGAGTAAGAAACAGTGGTTTGCGTGACAAGAAGGGGTCAGCTCTCATTAAAGTTCACTTGTTTTTCAGTAGGTTCTTATGCTTGTTGCCAGCAGACTGTATTGCTAGAGGAGGATTAGCTATCCATTACTTTGGGATAATGGCCTACCTTGGGAAAAGTATGTAATACTCTCCTGAGAATGCACTGTTCTGCAGTTACCCATTGTCAGAATGCCTGACTGCTATTACAAAATTATTTCTTGTATTTTATTGTTATACTTGTAGTATGGTGTAGGATTACATATTAGTTTTGGATTAAGGGCACTCAAGTTATCCGTCATACCATGCCCAGGAAAGGATTTTGTCAATACCAGTTGCAGAGCTGGATTTAAAGTTTTCAAGGTTACAGGTGAGCTTGTTTAAAGCAACATAGTTTAACAAAAATTGTAACTTTGTAAACTCACTGGAGAGACGGTCCCTTTTTAAAGGCAACCTGAGAGCAATGTCTAGTTAAGTAATTTTCTCAGAGTTGCACAGTATTCAAATGGGAATCAAACAAGGACTACTGCAGGGTCTAGATCTAGCAGCACATTGTCTTGAAGCTGTGTTCTAAACTGCCTAATTATATAGAACTACAGTGATTATATAGGAGCACACCGATTCTGACTTTACTGTAGCTGGGGGACAGACAAAGACATGGCTAAGATGCAGAGGCTTCATCAGTGCATGCCGTGTATCTAACAATGTATCCCATAACCTCAGTGTAGTACTTCACCCCCCACATATGTACACACCCCATGTAAAAGACGGTCTCATGTTTGATCTGTGATGAGGAATGTTTTTAGAGAGGCTCCAGTGGTAGCTCTGTTCACTGCTGCTGACTAGCATTGCTTCACCATCTCTGTTGTCACCTTTCCTTATTAGAAGTCCTCCTTGTGTCTATGGGGAAGCCAAGAGGAGATGAAATCCCTTCAGACTCAGCTTCATTCACACACTAATACGTTTTTACCATGGAACCCTCTGCATTTTCTGAGGTACTAGATCACATTACTAAGTAGTCTACTGTGATGGAGCCCCCAACTTATGTTGTGACATGTACCACTGTTTTACCTCGCACCAGACTTACTAATTGCTGCCTCATTCATGGTCCAGTCTCACCACTGTAGTTCATGCCATTGAGGAGTGCCCAACTATGTCTCACACCTTCTCCTTGAAGGAGACAAGAAGGCATTGCCTCATGATATCTACTTCCCAATTGCTGACTCCTCTACTCCTTGATTCACACATTAAACCTGGGTTGGCTTGAGTCACATAACATCAAAATTCCAACTCCAAGAACATCAATACTTTATTACAGCAAAGCTTTCAGATATAAATTCTTCTTCAGTGCAATTTTTCTGTTATTCAGTTTTTATTTTCTAACTTCTGGTTTATCATTACATCAGCCTTTGGTCTTAAGCTGTCTTGAGTCACAGTCAGGCGTTTATCGTTTTGTACCATAGAATTGTCATATGGTCTGTGACAGGCAACTTGGGGGAGTTGGCAGCAACTACATAGTGACACCTCTCCACCCTGAAATATATAGGGAGTAAGACAGAGTAATTCTGCCTCTCTGCAGTCTCTTATAGACATCAGCTCTTGAGGACTTTGTCTCACCTCATCTTACTCTCAACTGAAGTGAAGTACACAAACCTGCATTATTTTTTGATCCATTGATGTAAAGTAAACTTGCACTACTGGAAAATGCACCTGCTGTATAATAGGCAGGGACACTAATTTGTGGCTATTTAAAAAAGAGAACGAAAGTTATTTTTCTTAAACTGAAATTCTATAAATTATCCTACTCAGTGAGTGTAATTTTAGACCATGTCACTACAGTGATTCCATTATATCTCTGTAGATCATTCTGAGTATAGCATGCTGCGTAAAGCAAAGTGGTAAATAGACAAAGAAATACAGTTTACGATGATTGGGTATTACAGCCTAAAATACCAGATCCCTTTCAAGCAATGTGTTTTTCCAGTAGTCCGATACAATTCTGGCATTTGTGGTATTTTTTCTTGTAAAAAAGTAAGCCAGTGTCCTTAATAGCAAGATAAAAGCAACATGTTTTTGTTTTACTCTTGCATCCACAGAGTTGCATTTTGCACTTTTTTCTTTTTGTCATTTTTCTGTTTATTGCCCCACTGCATGCAAGCCATTAACCCTCTTAAGAGCCAATTTTAGGTCCATTTGTCCTCTGATATGGGTGGCTGTCATCTAAGAAACATTAGGGATTTTCTGATATGCTACAATTACCTGTCCACTGTCAGTTTTCATATTGGCTTGTTGACATGAGGACCCTGCAGTACCCCCTTGACCAGCTGAAGCTGCTTGCCAGAAGTTGATCTAATACGTTCTTAGGTGATTGCTAGGCTAATGGCACAAGAGCCTTTACAAGCACTGACGTCCCTCCTCTGGGCCAGTGATGAAGGAGCCTCAATCCTCACCACTGACACCAGTGGGGAATGTTCAATGAGAAAAAAGTAGACACACACAGTATTTTTAGATGCAGCTCTCTGCACCAAATACAGTTTCCTTTAAGAGCACACAGGCAATGAACGCACACTCCAGTCGTGGGGCTGGGCTTTCTCTCCAGGCCCCAAATAAGACTCCCCATTGACTACTACAGACCTGAGTCCTTAGCCGGGTGTTTCAAGCCAAGTCCTCCGCCACCCTGTGTGTGAAATCAGTGCTCTGTGTCCCTGCTCAAAGTAGATGTCACACACACACCCTCTTTGAGATTTAGATTTACACACACACACACACACACACACACACACACACACACACACACACACACACACACACACACACACACACACCTGTGAAAGGCTGACACAGCTTACCCATTCTGACACCTCCACCCAGACTATAAGGTAGATTCACTGCCACCAGAACATTCAAAATGAGCTACTTTAAGGTTCTTACAAGGGTACTCAATTATTTATTTATTTATTTATTTAAATTTGTTGACCGGGAGTGTCCGACTGGATGTGGGTCCATTTTCAGCGGAGGCCCGGGGAGAAAAGCTCCACAGTAAAATAAACAGACAGTAGTTACATTGGATTACATAGTGATTAACAATTTAACATAGAAATTACTTACAACATATTTACAGATGAAGAACATAGTACATCAGTAGACAACTAGAATCTTTATCTGTGAAGTACATAACAGGCATTAACAAATGTAACAATGAGAAGTTCCTGCTGTATAATAGGTACTAGGCTTATGAGCATCTGAACTTGCTATCATTAAGGTAGTTAGTGGAGGTGAAAGAAAGGTAGTAGTTGGATGGGGTGGATGATATTAGAGTGGGAGTTGCAAGGGCATAGCCAGCATGTTTTTAGGTGCGCTTTTAATAAAGTTTTGAAGTTGGTGCATGATGGTACGGAGGTAATTGTGGGTGGGAGTGAGTTCCATAATTTGGCTATGGCGCAAGAGAATAGTGCTTCACCAGCAGAGTTATTGGCTTTAGTGATCTGCAAGTGATTTTTGTTGCTGGATCTTAGTGGTCTGGTGGTGCGATAGGGTTGGATTAGATTCTGGAGGGATGGGGCATTTAGTGGATGGTTTACTAGTTTGTGGGTGAGTAAGAGTTGATACCACTGAAGGAGGTGAGGGAGTTCAAGCCAGCCCAGTTCAGCAAGTGAGAGACAGTGGTGACTATGGTAGGATGCCCCTGTGGCGAATTTTGCGATTTTGTTGTAGCAGGTCTCTAGCTTGTTTAGATCACATTGCCTTAGGTTGATATATACTGGAGAGGCATAAAGTAGGGTGGAGATAAGGTGGGAATTTGCTATTGAAATCTTTGCTGCTTTGGTGAGAAATTGTTTATTTCTGTATAATGCTCCTAGTTTTTTGTGGACTTTTTTTATGTTCATGGATATGTGAATGTCAAATTTTAGTTTATTGTCTATTTCCACTCCTAGCAATTTGGTGTGTTCAGTTGGGTATATAGTGGTGTTGTCTTTTGCTGTGATGTTAAAGTGAGAGTTGTTTTGAGTATGTTTGGTGGGTTGGAAGATGAGTAGTTTAGTTTTGTTTGGGTTGAGTATTAATTGGGCATTGGATAACCATGTTTCAACAGAGTAAAAGGCTTCCTGTGTGACTTTTTGCAGTTTGGGTAGGGACTGGGCTGAGCAGATGATGGTAGAGTCATCTGCGTATTGGATGAGTGTGCCATGTTTGGTGGCAGAGGCTAGATTATTGGTGTAAACAGAGAAAAGTAGGGGTCCAAGGATGGATCCTTGGGGAACCCCTATGGAGACAGGTAGTTGGGGAGATATGTCATTCTGCCATACAACGGATTGTTGGCGGTCAGACAGGTAACTCTGAAACCAGTTGGTGACTGATTGTGAGAAGGATAGGTTATTGAGGACAGAGATAAGTTGTTTGTGTGGGACCATGTCAAATGCTTTAGATAGGTCTAGGAAAGTAGCAGAGGAGAGATAGCCATTGTTTTTATGCTGAAGGATAGTGTTTGTAAAGGAGAGTAAGGCAGTGGTGGTGCTATGGTTTGGTCGGAAACCATGCTGAGTACTGGAAAGGAGGTTGTTAGTAAGGAGGTAGTGTGAGACCTGAGAGTGTATGCATCTCTCTAGTATTTTGGAGAGTGGAGAGAGAATAGCTATGGGGTGGTAATTGGTTAGTTCTGCAGAGGGGTCCGCCTTTGTGGAGGGGAATTATATGTGAGACTTTCCACAATGTGGGAACGTAACTTTCTGACAGAGATCGGTTAATCAAGATGGATACTGGGTAGACCAGAGCATCAGCTGCGATTTGTAGGTATTCACTTGGGAGGTTGTCTGCTGCTAATTTGGTGGGTTTAAGTTTAGTTAAGAGTTTTTTTATGTTGGAGGGAGGTACAGGAGAAAAAGAGAAGGCAGTGGGGAGATTACTAGTTGAAGGTGTGGGTTGGAGGGGAGGGTTGTATTGTTTAGCTAGTGATAGTATGGTTTGGGTGAAGTGTGTGTTGAATGAGGTAGCAATATTTTCTGAGGAGTGAGGGATGTTAGGAAGAGGGGTACTGACTTTACCTGGGTGGAGGATGGAGTTTATGGAGGACCAGAATTGTTTGGGGCTGTGTTGTGAGGAGTCTAGGGCAGACTGGTAGTATTGGAATTTGTCCCGTTTTATTAGCTTTTGACTCTATTGCGTAGTTCTAGGAATTTCTGTCTAGCTGCGGGGGTTTTGGTTTTGCGCCAGTGCTCCCAGGCTTTATCCCTGTTTTTCATTTCTGACTTAGTGGTTTTCTGTAGCCATGGGGAGGGTTGTGCTTTGGTTCTGGAAAATCTTACGGGGGCATGGTAATTAAGGATGTTCAGGAAGGTAGTATTAAAAGATTCAACTGCGTCATCTAGACTGAGGTACTTTAGAGCATGCCAGTTACATTCTTTGAGGGATGAGATGAATGTGAGTGGGTTAAAGTTTATTTTTTAACGTATTTGACGATAGATGACAGGTTTAGCTTGGTACAGGTACTTTTTTGAGTAGGAATGTTGGGGAGTGATCACTGAGGCTATCTGATAAGCAGCCTGTTATATATGACTGGGGGTTCTTACTGACTAGTATCCAATCCAGGGTAGAGTGCTTGCTGGAGTTTTTATTTATCCTTGTTGGTGACTGGACTAGTTGGGTGAAGCCATGAAGGTGTACATGATGGGTTGGATTGTTGCCAGAACAGGATTGCCAGTCAATATTGAAATCACCTAAGATGATAGTTTCTTGGGGGAGATGGTGGGTAGACCAGCTGAGGAGGTTTTCTAGTGGAGGGATGTTTTGGCCAGGTGGGAAGTAGCATCCAATTATGTTGATGGTTTTGTTTCAGTTAATTTTGAGGTTGGTATATATTATTTCTTCATTGCCTATTTGTGGAGCTGATGATTTTAAGATCTGGATGTTTAGATGTTGTTTAAATATTATAGCTACACCACCTTCTTTTGTTTAGCGGTCTACTCTTAGTATGCCATAACCTGTAGGGAGTATTTGCTCACTGGTAATGTGAGGTTTTAGCCAGGTTTCTGTCAGGACGACTATATCTGGGGAGTATAAGTCTATGGTGGCATGGAGTTCATGGACTTTGTTGGATATACTTCTAATATTCAGGCTTAGTAGAAGGAAGTCACTTGGCTTTCTATTGGCTGTAATATGGGAGAAGTTGTGGTTTCTAGTCTGATTATGAGGATTGGGGTTGGAGATGGTAGGGCCAGGGTTGGGGTGGATGTCTCCACTTAGGGCTAGTTTTGATATGCATGAGATTATTAGTTTTCTCAGTTTTTGAATGTGTTTGTTTATAAGGGAAATTTTATGATTGTTCTCTGTGGGTAATAGGTATGCTGGGAGGGTTACTATGTTAAGTTGTAAGGATGCTTTACGTTTGAGTAATATAGTTGGTAGAATATGTGGGGGGTGCATAGGGATGGTTCTTGAGCTGGTGGAAGGGGAGCTGAGTATGGGTGAGACATGGGTGGTGGTGTGAGTAGTAGTACAGTGGTAGTGGTTGAGTGGGGGAATGATGGAGCTTTGGTAGGATGTAAGATATGCAAGGAGAGTGCATGCAGTGAGAAAAGGAAAGGTATGCTTGTACATGTCAGTTGAGGAGGTGTGATAGTAGAGGGAATATGGAGGAGGTAGTGTTGGGTTAGCGCTGTGGTTGGCTATTGGAAAGATGGGAGGGGTTTGAGTGCAATAAAGGTGGGACCACTGGGGGTGGGAGGGAATAGGGGGCAGGGCGGGGAGCGAAGGGGGTAGAGACCCTGTTAGGTTCTTGTATGAGGGGCTGGAAACAATCACAAAGCAAGACAAGTATGTGTTAAGAACAATCACAATTGACCAAGGACTGCTCTGAAACTGTAAGTCTTGTCTTAATTTCTCAGGTGGAAAACCAGGATAACCTTGTATCAGTAGGCTACTGTGGTATAGTTTAAATAAACAAACACACAGTATTGATCAGTTATGGATACTATTTGCTAACAGAAGGGAATAAGAGAAAGTGGAAGATGTGTGTGGTGGTGGTGGTGGTGGGGGGCTGCTTACAGCCAAAGCACAGTGCTCTCCAGGGGAAAATGAAGATTGGCTCAAACAGTTAGACACACACTCAAAGTTAACTGTAGCTGTTTGCAGACAGTTCAGACCCGGACTGCACTTTTCTTATAGGAATGTTAAAGGTGGTACCACAGTTGAATACTTAAGAGTGGTGTTAGTTAATTACTCTTAGTAAAATTAATATTTATACAAATGGTATTGTTGGCCAAGCAGCAAGACTTTCAGGAATGTGGAGCTACAGAGCCACTAAATAAATGTAAGTACTCTCAAAGGTTAAATATTTTCTAAAAGACCAGCCATGACGAAAGGTTTAGATATATTTAATAATCAATAATAAAAAGAAAACATGAAATACTAAATATCTATTTACAATAAACACCAGTGTTTTAATCATAGGAAATATAAAAAAAAAAAAAAAACACAGATAGAAAGACTTAGATACAAAAAAAAAAAAATACATTTAGCTAATCTCATTATATTTTCTTAACTGACTGAAGAATTACTGTTCCTTAGTTACTTACTAAAGCAAGGCAAGATGAAGGTGGATGAGTGTCTTTGCTATGTTCCAAAAAAGAGTGCACTTATCACATCTCCCACTGGTATTCAAATACAATTTCAGTGCTGGCTACAGAATGACATCACATCCGGTCACCTGTCTCTGTGGTTCCCACACTACCCCCTCATTAGAAACTGAGCCAGGATCTGGCACTTGTGTGTCAGTACACACACAGAACTTTAGCTAAGGTTTATTACAGCATATGGAGACTGCAAAACAATTCATACACTTCCCCCTTCCTGCAGAGACTAATAAGCTATTCTCTGGCTGCATTCAGACCTCTAAGATAAAATCTTTATGGCCTAAACCAAATAATTTAATTGCAGGCTATTTTTCTTAAAGTTATCTGGGCTGAGCTTAACCCCTTTCCTTCCAGTATCCTCTGTTAAAATATATACATTTCATCAGTTACAACAATACAGTCTGACAAATATCATGTCTGTTTCTTTTCTGTCCAGCAGGACCCACTGTTGATGCATTTTTAACACAAGCAACTTTACAAATACATTTTCAACATATGCATCTGTACAAATCAGTTTGATATTGAAATGACATATAATTCTTTAAAAAAAGCTTCAGCTAGCTATGCTGGCATGTGTTACACAGGTACTGCTCTACTCTCCCTGGTACAGCTGGCACTACCTCATATTATCACACAAGCCTAGCCAGTAATACTCAGGATATGACAGTATTATATCTAAATTCCCCCAGATATGGGATGGGGGTAGTATCATAGTAGTGGGTCTTTGGGTTTAGGAGCCCTGAGACATTTTGCAGATTGCTTCTGTTGTCCCAGTCTGTCTGCTGTACACCACCCCAAAACCCATCCTCCAGTGGGAATCCAGCATTATAGCAGAGTATAACACTACCCTCCTCAGCTCCCAGAATAAGCTACCTGACATAAATTGCTCACTTCTGCCCCTATCCCCACCCAGCCCTGTAGCTCCTGCACCAAAGCCATTACTTAACCTCTGGTTATCTGGCTTTTGTAATCAGGTCTTTATTTGCCATTTTTCATTTCAAGATTTTTTATTAAGGAGCATTATAAAAAAATCATACACATCTGGGTAAAAGTGGAAACAAATTGAAATCAGAGTTAAAACATAAATATTGTATAAATTTCAGATATCTAATAGTTTTGCAGTCATTGATCCTAAAGCTCATATCAGAATTGTGGCAGACTTACCTCACAACTTTTGATTGGGCAGATCATCCCTGACTTTGCCTCATATTTTTGCCCTGTCTGTCATGCAAATTTAGATTTTTCTGGTAAATCATCAAGGATTATAGTCGATCAATTATTGCCAGTCAATAAATTTTCATATTTATTGTTCAGAAAATGCATGATGATACAAAACCTGTTATCGTTTTAATGAAGTGGAATAATTGTTCCTGATTTTGGACCTTTGTCCTACAAATGTTGGCTTTGTCCAGAATTCTTGAGCAAAGGAATTGAGAAGTATGGTGGCAGCTAGTTGTACAGTAAGTTAACGTTATTATTAATGAAGAGCAACACAGAAAAACAATGAAACCTTCCACTTGTACAGTTAAAACTAACTAAAACTATAAAAAAGATAAGATTAAACAATTAGTATTTGTTATAGTTGCTTCCATAAGAAAGCATTTTATACATTGCAAGGCAAAATTACATTTTGCATTTATGCCACGGTATAATCGAGTTAAAACATTTTCTAATCCAAATCCTTTTTTAGTCAGATCAACGGTTACTGTATACTGGTTTCTGTTTCCAACATGAAGGCAACGGTAGTATATATATCTGTAGATAAAGCGGGGAAGAAGAGAAGTAAGAGGGATGCGAATTACAGAATGCAGAGTAATTGCATTTTTCATGTAGTACCATAAGATATGCCGCTAGTCTGCTGGTGACCATTGTTTATAATATTCCTGAGCTGACTAGGGTGGAGTGGAGGCTGATGGTGAGTCATTGCACAGCTGATATTTTGCTTAAGGAAGGAGCAGTGGAAGTATTGTTCTTTAGTAGCATATGGTGTTTATTGGTAGTAATGCCAGTGAAAGTGCGTTGTTCATTTACCAGTAGCCCCCACCATTACAATTTGAGTGTACATCCACTAGGAGAAGAAGGGATAGGTAATGAAGCACCAGAATACATTGTTACATCTGAGAATTTTTACACTTTTTAACAGCATGCAAACTTGCATTTAACTGTTCCAGATTTAATTAAATATGACGTTCAAAACTTGAGTGGATAAAATTCTATTAGGAATACTAGTCTTTGGTACATATTGAATATGAAATCTGTGACATTAATGATACTGTTTGGAGCTCACACATGATTCGTGCCACAGTCTGTTCTCTGAATCCTGAAACACTTTTACTTTTTTAATTGTATATAAAAATTCTGAGATCCTTTCTTTTCGGGGATTGGTACATAGGGAACATGGGTTACAGAAAAGAGTGGAAAGGGTCTTGTCTGAAACTGCTAGCTGTTCCAAACTGATGATTCTGCATATCATTAAAAAAAAAACTTATAGTGTCTAGAGAGCGACGCTTACAAATTTTTCTTAGCCAGTAAAGTGCATAGCTAGCTGTTATGCTTGTGCCATGTAATAGAAAACTGTCAGATGGTTTATTCCTTGCACAGCTAGGCTGCGCCTAATGCGTGCTTCAGTGAGGGGGGAACCACAGGAATCATAGGAAGTTCAAGGCTACTTAGTCTTGTTACCATTACACCTTGCTAGTTTCCACCTTAGACTGTGATACCTGCTTTATCAGGGAGGATAGGCCAGTCATGTTTATGGTGAATTTGAGTACCCATCTAATTAACCAAGTCCCATTTGAAGGAAAACATTTCATTACAATGCTTTTTTCTGCGAGGGTGGGAGGAGGAGGGTTCTGAGTAATATATCTGTCTCATACTAGGAAGAGAGTAAAACCTGTAATGCATGGCTTTATGTAAATCCTGTGAAACCTAATTCTTTAAACTTTTATTTAAACTATTTTCTCAGTAAAGCATATATGAGACCAGGCTGTGTAACTAGGTTAGTACAGAAACACAGAATCTGAGATTAATGTTCCATCCTCTTTTGCCAGCACGACAAAGACGGTCAATACTTTGTCTGGCCAAGAAAAACTTCATAGGCTAGCAAAGCCCTTCTCCTGTACCCACAAAGTTGCGCTGTCAGAGCCCTTAATCCAGATCGCTTCTGCTGTGCTTTTAACCAGTGACAAAGGGAAAATGGCCCTTTGCTATCTTGTATATTTTTTCAGTGTTTATCTTTTGGATGATTTTTTTCACTCCCTAAAGTTTTATCTACCAACTCCAAGACTTTCCTCCTTGGGTCCCTGACAAGTTCTGGTACCAATTTACCTGACAGTCAATGCTTTGATGATGAAGATGATATTGATGGCCTTCTCTGGGTGGACTGGAACTCCAGCCTTGGGAACACAGCCCTCAGTCAATGTCTTTTTAACAATTATTCCATTGGAGTTGGGGTTCCTAGTTTGGAGCCTTTAAAGCTGATGGTGCCGTCAGTGTCTTCATCAACTATTAATCTGTCAGGGTCAATGTCAGCCACATTCTTCTTAGGTTGATGATTGATTTTTTGATACTTAATATCAAGTTGTGCAGCTTTGACACCAAAACTGACTGAGCTGATGGCAGTCAGAGTTGCAACATTTTTGGTTCTTGATGCTGAGGTTGTTAGTGAGACAGTAGGGCTTTATTTAACTCCTGGCACCGGACGTGCAAGCATCTTTGTATGCCCTGTTTTGGCTTGGACAACAACTACTGGGGCACTGAGACCTCCACTGCCTGCTTTTTGGCTGTCCAGCCCCTACCAATTTTGGACATGTAGAGAAGAGGTCCTTCACCTGGATCCCAATTGGTATCTACCTTGCAGGTTCCATCTCCCACCCCAGATGTCGATAAACATGGAGAAGTGGACTCCCCTACTTTCCTGCTTAATGATCCAATTTTCAATGAGATCCTCAATATGATTAGGGGCAAGGTGAAATGGACCACAAAATTTCCTTCACCATTGAAGGTCATCATTAAGGAAGCCTTCCTTCCAGCCTTTTAAGCCAACCTCTTGGGTGGTATTGCCACCAGATAAGATGATGCTTGTGGCAGAGGCATCATGCCTAGTCTTCATTTGTCAAACATCTCCACTTGGCTAGTACATAATGTAGAGAAGGAGCATCCAGGAGGCAAGCAGGGGCATTGCACTCCAACCCTGCGGCTGCCTACTTCATGCAGATTTCACTGAGGATACCAAAGCCAGGTTTTATTTATGCCCCCATTCAATGGCAACCTCCTCTTTTGGATGGCAGAAAAAAAAAACTCCAGAAGAGGAACAAGAGCACTTTATCCGTAATCCTGTTAGAGCAAATTCCAACTGCCTTGGCATATCTTTTTCAGGAGACACAGCAGAGTCTGTGCCGGATTTTAGATGTGACCAACAGCAGTTAAAGAAAATAATTTCCGGAAATGGCTGTAGAGATCAAGAAAATTTCCAGAAAGGCCCAAATGTTGGTAAAATAATTGGGGCTACAGAGGTCCTTCTGCCAGGGGATTTCTCTCTAACCCCTGAAGGCCCCCAGAGTTCCCCACTTTGGAGGCAGTCAGGGGTGGTCAGTCCATCCTCTTGTCCTCATGGAAAGCAATCATACAGGATAGGTGGATAAGGACAGCTTTACCCAGAGGCTATTCTGTTCCTTTTCTGTCTCTAGACAAAGCATAGCAAGTCAATGCCCCTCTCTGACATCACACCCCATCAAAGAGCTATAGCCAGAAAAGTGGTTTCAAACCATTTAGTAAAAAGAGCCATCCTGGAGATCCTGCCAAATTGTCAAGAACTAGGCTTTTATTCCTAGGTTTCATTTTGATCCTAGGATGACAGATGACCTTGCATTCATACCAGATCTTAGTGATCTAAACCATTACTTTCTAAAAGACCCCTTTTGCGTGGTCTCATTGCAGTCCATTTCATCCTGTCTAAAAGAAGTAAACTGGAAACGCTGTTTGTACCTTTAAAATGCCTACTTGTGCATAAAATCTTTAAGGGGTCATGGAGATTTCTGTGCTTTTGAATATGAGCCAATCACTATCATTTTCTTACTCCTGCATTTGGTGTTAAGTCTGCCTTCAGGATATTCATCAAATGTATGGCAGTCTTAGCAGCTCAGATCAGGTTGCAGGGAACCTTCCATTGTGCAAGTCTCAAAACCTTCTTTTTCTTAGTTAATTTGTGAGCTGTATCCAGTTTTTATTAGTTAGCTGTGTCCTTTCACTGACCTTCTTGAAAAGTCTTTAAGCCTTTCTGAAGGTCCTTTCCTTTTACATGCACAGATTAAAGGATTTGGTAACTCCTTAGAGTTTTTTTTTTTTTTTTTTTTAGAAAGTTTAGCTAAAGCTTCTGCTAAACCTTTGTCTTTAGAAGAACTGACATTTCTATCCTTCTAAACCTCTATTCCAGTTGTGGTTGCCTGAGTGAGAAGAATATCAGGGCTGCAAGCTCTGTTGATTAATCCTAAATATTTAGTATTTCATGAAGACATCTTGTCCATGAGGATAAATCCTTCTTTCCCACCTAAGGCAGCTACGGAATCCAATTTAAATCATTCCATTTAATTGACAATTTTCTTCCCTAACTACTTCTGCAAGGGACAATATCACTTGCATTGCAGATGTTCACAGGCAGCACACATTTTATTTGAACATGACCATTATTTTTTTAGAAAGATTGTAAATTATTTTATTCATACTCAGTTTCTAGGCAAAAAGGTCTTATTTTTTTGTCAGAATGGCTGAGTGTATAAAGTTTTCCTACCTCAAATACAATAAACCTCTGCCAGAGATACTGAAGGCTACCTCTCATTTTTTTCCTCTACTCTAATAAAATAGCTAAGGCCTGGAATGCTCTCCCCCAACAGATTCAAAACACTCCCAACTACTGTTCCTTTAAAACAAAACCTAAAGAACATATGAGATCCATCTGGATCTGTTCTTGCTGTTCTCCCGGATAATCAATCCTCCCTCCCTAATTGCTTTTCTCTTTCTTCTCTCAAAGGAACTTTAATTCTGGCTCTAGCCCATTTTAGAATTTGTAGCTGCGTAGTAAACAATGTATATTTTAAGTGTGCTATAACTGATTTACACCATGGATGTTTCTCTGTCAAGCAATTTCACTCATTGATATTTCATTATCTACAATGCTGTTTTCAGCATAATTTTTTTTATTTTATTTTATTAATGGACTTTTTTTGGACTACTTTTTATCTCTGTTCTTCTGGATTTTACATGTATACATTTTGTATTAAGTTTGTTATATGTATGCAATTTTATGATATTTATGACTTTATGAATTGTATTATGTTTACAATGCTATTCTGTGTGGAGCTTTTCTCCCAGGGTCTCCTCTGAAAATGGGCCTCATGGCCGAGTCGGACACTACCCGGTTAACAAATGTAAAATAAATAAACCAACATAAAAATGTATCTGTTGATATTTGTGCAGCAGCACCAACAATGGCATTATTCGACACCTTTGAAAACTACAAACTGGGTGTGTTCTGTAGATTTAGGTCTTCTTTTTGTGCCACTGCCCTAAGGGGACATCCTTCCATGAGGATTTACCCAGATGTTTAGGTTAAGATTCGATCTTACTAGTAAGGGGGATAGAAAGAACTCCCATCTTGGATACTTTAGTAACGTACCTTCCCCATTCTCTAGACTTAGCAGACTGTTTGTCTTTATGGTCCTTGGAGTTTATAGTTAGCTGCCCTTGTATTCTGTTTTGCATAGACTTTGGAGATCTGGCGAAGGGTTGTTGACAGCACAGCTTTGTGGGTAAAGGGGGAGGGACTTTCTTAGCCTGTGAAAGTTTTTTCAGCTGGGCTAAGTCTTACCATGGTCTTACTTGGTCCCACTAGTAGGATAATGGAACTACCATTCCTGATCTATCACTGCAGTAAGTACATACCTTTTGTTTTGATGGGTAAAGGTCACGTGAGCTGCCTAGTTTGTCCATTCCCCCTGCCTATTTGATCAGCTGCAGTTCATCAGCTCTCAAAAGAATTGGCTTATTTCTGTCTCATGCACTCCTGAATTGTGTTACTATTCTTACTACTCAGGCTTACCTTCCCTTCTTTGAATTAATGCTTCTTCATGTTTTTAATTTTGTGGCTTCCTTGCAGTTTTGAATTACATCCTTGTGGTCTCTTACATCTATGTGATGTCTATGAAGATAAATTCCGTATGCCAAATAAAACATTTCAATACAAATGTATTTTATCTTCCTGGTCCTACTAATGGCTGTATAATGCATAGGCAGGAAAGGGAGGGGATCCAACAGCAGTTTTAGTTTCATGCTATTTATGAGAATGTCATTATAATTTTATTATTGTAGACTTCTGTAGTAGTAATGAAGTGACTTACAGTACCTATGAGATAAAATTTTTTTAGCACTACTTAAACACATGAAATGATGATCTGGTCATCAAGGATTAGCAGTGCATGCGCATGAAGGACACAGAGTCCGAGACATGTTAAAAAGGATATGGCGCTGTCTTTATGAAGTAGAGGTTGGAAATGTCTGTGTTTTACACTCTTTGGAATGGCAAACAGAGGCTACTGGGTGTCATACATAGAGGCAGTGGATCATTTACTCAGATGTGATTTGTCCTCGGGACTGAGGATCATTTCTACTGAGTAATTCGAAATAGAGACCCTTAGTTTGCCAAGGACTGAGGATACCAGCAAAGAAAAGGCACTGTTGCATACATAATGAAGTGAGAACCACAGCAGCGGGGACATCCTTGGAGATTTCTCTATCTTATTATGGGTGAGTTGAGGGTTCACACTAGATATCCCAGTTATTATCTACCAAGTGAAAATGTCTGTAGCAAAAATAAAGCTTTATAAGTTTGACCAATATGACACACTCGAGAAGTTAAACACATGAATCACTCAGGATTGCTCAGATTACTTTAGTGGGATTGAGACTCTAACACTTTGGTTGATGTCGGCCTCCAATAACCAGATTCTGTAAAGAATATATGCATAATTTCTAACCTTTTATATGTAACCGTAACTTGTAAAATCTGCAGTCCAAATCAGAAAATGAATTTTGAGCATAGCAAATCACATTTAATGGAGTGTATAGTCTCTCACTGGCTGCTCACCTTCTTGGGAGAAAGGAGTAGTTTTTGTATGATTTGTAGTCAAATTACCTTTTATATAGATATTTGTATGGCCAGCTCACCAGCTTTGGTGATACTTAAACAGCAGTAACCGGTACTGTAGGCCACAAATATAACAGTACATTGCCTGTATGGGGAAGTTGCCAGGGGATGAAGAAGACATGATGGCATCACTGTCCATTTCCAGCTTTGTCCTTTGTTATCCTCTCTGAACCACTTCCTAGTCAGACAGCTCCACCCAGCTTAAATAGTTCTAACTCAACAAAGGACACAGGTCTAGACACAGGCCAGAAATTTCCAGCATGCTGTTTTAACATCTTTGTGAGTATTAAAACATCAACAAGTTTGCTATTGTTCCTTCATCTGTATCTGCAGAGGTCATGAAGAAATCAGTTAGAAGCTTCATATCAACATAAGCTGTTGCTGTTGAATGTAAGCAATGAGATAGACTAATCTGTTTTTTTCCTGAATGTATTCACAAAAGGGACAGAATGGGAACTTTAGATGTGTGGTTCAGATTACTCCATTCAGAATTCAGGTTTTTATTCCCAGAAACTACTCTTAGTGAGGCCATGTAAATAAGAATTTGTGCCTACCCATGCCACAGACTAGTATGCAAACTGCCCAGCTTAGATGCTGAAAATTAGAGGTGAAGCAGCCAAAACTGAAAGTTTTCATGAACAACTTCGTATCCTGAAATTAGAAGAGGGTGAAAACAGACACTGTTTCAAACATTTAATATTGCATTATTGGATATAAATTTTCCAGTTCTGCTTTGTGAAACACTTTCTACACTGGGCAAGTCACTTCATCAGGCAGTGCACTGTGGTTGCTCCTAAAGAGGGATGCTTGTGTTTTTGGGCTTACTGACTTAATAGTTAGATAAAATGCATGCTGATTAAAATCTTTCTGCATTCCTTGCACTAAATATACACCATGGCTTTGTTTTCTTTACAGTGAATGGTTACCCATGTAATATGAAATGCTTAAACATGCAAAAAATGATGTATACAGTAAACATCATGTTCTGCTTTTCTGTCTTTATCTTTATTCTTGGAGTACACTGCAGCCTTGTCACTGACCTTTGGCTGTAGCTATTTTATGTTGGTGAACAGCTATGTTTCAGACTGTCTGAAGTAAATGTTCTAGGACTGACATCATAGAACATACGTAGGAATATTTCTTGATGCTGTCTTGGTGGGGTGTGGCAGCTTAGTGTGAGGGCATGCCCAGTCAATATAGGGCTTAGTCACTTCACACAAAGCCAATTTAGCCTATGTTTTTGCTTCTGCTTTTGTTATTTATGGTCATGTTGTGACTGAAAGTGGTCCTTTAAAATCAGTTTACTAACATGGTGAACAAATGCATAAAAATTAAAAATGAAAATAAATAAATAAATAAAATTTCCCAAAGCAGAGCAAAGTAAAGTGTTAATATATTTTATACAGGACAACAAATGCAGGTTCAATGCATATGTTACAAGTAAAGTGTAATCAATTGCAAACACTGAAGTCTTTTAAGAGTTGCAGCATAAAGTGGACAACTGTCAATGTGCGGGACTGGTAATTTATTCAAAAAGGAGGTAGATATACATAATCAGGACTACACTGGTTAATATTAAATTGCTTAGGCATGCAGTGTCATGCTGTTGACAGCATATGACTAAGACAGCCACTTGAACATTACAGAAGCACATAGTGGAAGTTGTGTTACAACATTGTATCAACATATCCTGCATACTAAAACAAAAAAAACTTGTGCAGCACTGTGCATCACAATAGAGCAAAGTAACATACTGTAAAAGCTGCCCGTGCCATTGTATGTAACGTGCATCGTGTTGGCTGTGACCTAGATGACATGAGTTAGATTAGCAACCTGGGCACTGGAGGAATCAACGTACAGTGAGAGAGGGGCAATGAGGTAATACCCCCACCATATCATGAGGAGATTGCACGGACATGAGGATACACCTGAAGACTCTAGTAATGAGAGGGGGCATTTTTTTGTCCATGCAGAGAGTTCTGTTGTAGCGCTTATTAGCAAAATATATCTTAACTAGGTAGTTCAGGAGAGTTACAGTTACAAAACTCCCAGACCTGCATATATGATGACACAGGTGACTAATCTTTTCTCTCCTTCCCCCTCAGTATGCCCTTGATACTTCCAGTATGCCAGAAGGGGCTGGCATACTATTCAGGGGATTATACTGATCCACAGAAAGAGAGTGATACAAATTGAGACACTGCCTGGTAGCCAATGATCAAGCTGACGAAGGGAGAGTTATGCACTGTTTAAAGCATACTTGTGTAGTCATTATCTAGCACTGGTGAAAAATGCACAGCAGTGTCCTTCACTTGTATTTTACAGGTGTAGAGCACTGCATAACACCAAGTGACATCGCCAAAGTATCTGTACAGTTATAGATATGCGTATGTCAGTGACATGACAAGCAGGGTACATGATCCACAGAACAAACATATAGCCATATCCAGAAACTGTGCAATACATTGTGCATTGTCCATGAATGGCTTATTAGGCACATGGAAAGGAAACACAGCAAGACTGGGTTGATGAAAATGCAACTTTAGTGACTGACTATGTGTGACAACAGACAGCTTCGTAGACATGCAGTGTGAGCCAATGCAAGATGAAATGTATTGCAGTAGCTGTGGAAAAAAATGAATTGGAAATTGTATGACAGATGCAGTATGAAAATGCATTTGGTGCCAATTTAGCTTTAATTCTGACACCATATAGTATATTTGCACACTGTAACATATATGTAGTTAAGATAATGACAGTATGCAGTAGTTGAGGCACAGCCTACATTGATAAGGCCCAGTATGCTGCTCAGTTAAGAAAGTTGTGCATTCCTAAGTCACAGGCTTTGTACTAAGCAAGCTACCTTTAAGAGCAGTGCAGAAAATGTGTAGTGCACACCAGCAGTCTTGTGAGCATATGTATATGTTTGTGTAGTTAATGACCACTGCTGATATAACATATGGCTGTTGTGAATGGAAAGATTGTAGGTGCAGTGTACACAGATATGGGGACTGTGTGCGTGTGTGTGTGTGTGTGTGTGTGTGTGTGTGTGTGTGTGTGTGTGTGTGTGTGTGTGTGTGTGTGCATGCGTGTGTGTGCACGCGCAGGTGTGTTGAGATTTTTTATTCAGGGTATATGCTTGGTGTCTGAGGGGTCTGTGCTTCCAGACAGAGTGGCTGAATAGAGCTGAGCCACAAACTGTACTGCAGCTCAATTGTATGTTACCTTCTGTAGCTGATAGTCTGAGGGAGGAACAGTACGTGTGTTTGTTGTCTGGTGTGTTTGTCACTGTCTGCAGCTGTTTGTGTAAATGTGTGCCTAGCTATGGCCACTGGTACTCCTTAGTACTGGCTGGTAGGGCACTCAGCTGAGCAATGCAACAAAGCCCTCACTAAGCTATTCATAGTCATGCAAGTTCCCACTTATTGAGGTGCAGGACTGTGAATCATTAAATGGTGGAGGTGCACAGCTTGGCTTATCTGTACAGAGTGAGTTCAGCTGTTGCACATTTATCTGTAAATGTCTGTTGCAATGTGTATTCACCTAGAATCTCTGCTGAACTGTATGGGTCACAGTCACATGAAACACAGATCCAATTTGTGATAACTCATTTAAAGTGAGGATACAGTATCATTAATGTATACAAAACAGATATACATGTAAACTCGGAGCCGAATTGTATTGTATATGTTTTCCCTTTTATACATGTAATATTTGATTACTATTGTTATACTTATTTTACTTATAACAATTGTGGAGGTTTTCTACCTGGGCCTCCACTGCAAATGGGTTTCTGACCCAGTGGACTTTCCCGTTCAACCAATGTCAATAAAAAAATTCATACTTATACATACTGCAGAGAGGAGGAATCTGTTTTCTGCTCAGATTGTATGCTGCATTTAGATTAGTGAGTCTGTTCTGAATAATGGCATCTGTCAGGGTATGTATAGATGCAGGTATTGGGTCATCAGACAACTATAAAGCAACTATCTCTGCTTCAGTGCCACTGATATAAGCCACTACATGTAGGAAGTTATTGTTTATTACTAATTTTATGTTTAAATCACTAGGGAGAGGGGTGTAGTTAGGTCACTGTTCTGATGACCAATAGATTTGCAGGAGTATGTATTTAACTGTGTAACTGTGTGCCTTACTTTATTCTGAAGACGTCTATCACACCGAGATGAAAGAACTCAGTTCTTTGTAATAAAAGTTTTTAGTATTACTGTTGGTGCTTCAGGTCATCCTCTCCATGTTCGTGGTTTTACTTACCATTTATATAGTGATGATTTCCTGACATCCTAGTTCATTAATATGTAGCTAAATACAACATAATAGCCATAGAAAATGTCCTGTCAAGTGCCAGTCAGTGTACCATGTAGGTAACTAGTTTTGTAGTGGAGAAGCCCCCTCCACCCACATACACACCTCCTGCTGATGACGAGGACTTCAGATTTGCCTGTTCAGCACTCTCCTCCTTGGTGTAACAACACTCAGATTACAAACACTGATGAAAGAGGAAATGAAATGTATTTTCTGCTTCACAAAGTGTGTGATCTTGGAGATTGTAAGTAGGAGTGTATAGGGAGGCTTGCCTCCCTAAAAAAAAAAAACACACTAGTATTTGTTCTGTGTTATGCTAGTACTCGTACTAGGATCGCTTCATTTAAGTTATTGTATGCACTAACTCAATGAGTAGGGACTTCAGTGAAGGATCACATACATTAAGAAATGGCAGGCTAAAGTGGGCTTCACTGTCTTAGATGCGTCCAACCTGCGGCCCGCGGGCCGCATGCGGCCCTCAGAGCTCTGCCATGCGGCCCTCTACCTCTAACTCCAGCATCGATGTATGCATGCCCCAAAACACTTTTTTGTTGTGTTTTTCGTGGCCGTGACCTGTAACTTTAACATCGGTGTGCGCATGCACCAAAGCATCCTTCTACTTTTGAGTTTTTTGTGCCAAAGAAGGGTCTGTGTGTTCGCGCCATTATTTCGTGCCAAAGAATCTATGTGTGTGTTCTTGCTGAAGAGGGACTCGTCTATGGATTTGCTGCCATTGCCTTTTAAAGAGACAGCACTTAACCTGTGTTAAGTAACTATGGTGTGAGTGAGTGCATGCATGAAAGCAGAATGTTTGTGTGCGTGAAAGTAGAAGTGTGTGTGTGTGTGTGTGTGTGTATGTTTATGTGTGCCTGACAGAGAGAGACACATGCACAAAGAGGCTAACGTACAAACAAGTTAGTTCACAAATGCATCCTACATTAAAAGTACACTTTCATTAAATTGCAGCTTTTCTGACAAGGGGAGTGTTGTATTGAATATGAAATCATACCTCTCAACTGTATGGATTTTTGAAGAATGTCTGGATTTTTGTCTCATCTTCCAATTTGTATCTTTTGCTTAGGAAATAAAAGTAATCATCCAAGGTAATGCAGTCCCAGGGATTAAAAATGAGACAGCAGCCTAGGGTTAATGGGTCAGTAATGGAATGACTAATGTGGGACTGTAGCATATAAAGTTTATTGTTTTTTTGACAAACAAAAAAAAAGCACCCAGTACTGTCTTGTCATTGGTGGGTTCTAAGCAGTGGTAGATTGGACAACAGTAAACATATCTTTGGTGGATCATCAATACTGGCAAATCAAGTGGGCACAATGTCATTTTTTAAATGTTGGGGGTTTTAGTGTGTATGTGTGTGTTTGTGTTGGGAGTGCTGCAACAGTAGATTATTAAAGACAGAAACTTACAAACTGTGGAGAATATGTTTCTTTGTTTCAAAACCTCATACTTGGGTACTAGGAATGCCAAAAATAGATTTTTTAAGACATAGCTTCTTGCCATTTAAAGTGGATGGATATTTACATGTAATGGACAATGTTATCAGTATGAGTGTGGTCATGTAGGGATCTGGAGGATGCTAAGTCTACCACTGCTAATGTATTGTAAAGTGACCTGGAAATGGATATTGGGATGTTACTGAAAAAATACAGCAAGTGGGCTTTGAAATGTAGTTTAATTAAACAAAGTGCACTTGCAATTTACAGGCCATAATTTAATTTATTTCAGGTAGTCCAGATCCTGGTAGATTGTATACCATTAGACTTAATTAGGGAGAGGTGTCATTATGTGGAAATAAGCAGACATAGTTTCAGTGAAAGCTCTGTGGTTGTTTGCAGGTAGGAAGTTGCAGTATGTGGAGCCAATGTGTTTTATTATTTTTAATGGATTTGTCATTTCAAAGTATGGTTTTCTTTGTTGCAAAAGAAGGCAGGATTGAATGAGCCATATAATGCTTAACTGACAATAATGGGATAGAAACATTATACGTGATGTATAATGTTTGCAGCTACACTTGTTTCAATGGTGTCTGTGATGCATAACTATTTTTGGGCCTGTGTCCCAATTTTATTTTTCGTTTTGTCCAGAATTTCTGCTCTAAGGTTGAGAAGTATGGTTCCATGGTTCCATGCTAAATCAGAAGGTTGTGTTTACCTTGGAAGACTTTTCAGCATAATTATGAAAAACAGAGCATTTTTAATATCTCCACTTATTTCCAATATAATCTGCCATGTAACCTTGCAAATAACTTTCTTATTACACTACTTTAATTCTTTTGGAATTGACAGGTATGCTTCATTGGTTCGGACGTAAGCATAGTGTGCTGTGACTGATTTCTTGCAGCAGTCTGTGTCTTACTTATCACAATAACTTTTCTGTGTTTCTGGGTGTGAGATCAATTTAACAGTTTTAAAGATGTTTTCCAAAATTAAGTAAATACATAATAAATAAAAAAAGTAATCCTTTTTTCACTTTGAGATATTGACAAAGTGTGGGAATTTGTTTTTTTCAAAAGCGATGGTCAGCATTACAGCTTAGTAAACGGTCAGTCTGTGAATACCTTCTGCACAAATTAAAATGTCTGAATGTTAGTTGGCTTTAGATTGGAGGGAAGTTATATGTTTACTCCAGTATGTAGTATGATCTTAGAGAGTTTATAGACTTCTTATTGATTTAATTTTTGCTGAGCAGTTGTTTGTTGATTTATTGATGGTCCTTTTGCTGGTGGGAAATTGCATGGATGAATCCATTTCTATTATGATTTTTTTTTCAGATATTTTGACTTCCAGACAATTTCAATCAGTGAGACTATGTCATGTGATTACTGAGGTTGCCCATTTTACAAGTAGGGACTCCTTTTCTGTGTGTGTGTGTGTGTGTGTGTGTGTGTGTGTGTGTGTGTGTGTGATGTATACTGAATATATTTTTGAAAATGGAATTCTTAGTTAAATAGGCCCCTCTTCTTAGACAAGTAGACCTGAGTAACCAATATTAGATCTTAGCCATCCAGCTGGGAAAGTTTAGCATGTGGATTTCCCTTCCAGTTTGATGAAAGCTATGCTACTTACTTAAGGAGTACATTCATGGCTATCCATCCAGTTGTATTGTCGTTGAACTACATTGTTTGATAATGAGATGAGCTTTTTACAGAAGTTGAAAGTTTTTGTGTCAAGAACCTGTCCATAGAAAGTGGCTTGTTTATGTTGCAGTGAAGGTTGTGGTCTTTGTAGTGAGTGTTTTAAATATAACCAGTATTTCTGAGGTGGAGAAAGTCTCTTAAGGCAGGATCTTTCTTAGCCTGGAAAGCAAGCCAGTGATGACATTTATAGGGGCCAGTGAGAGACAGAGGAAAGCAAGAAGCTTTTTAGTCTGTTTGGATAACTAAGTGAACTCAGTCCTTTGACCTTTTTTGTCAGAAATGGTTGTAGTCTTCTTTTGGCATGGTGTTTTGCTGAGGCACGTGCCAAAAGGGGTGTTGCACTCAGTAATTGCTCTTGTAAAGGAAGAATACAGGGATGTTATGACCTCCTTGTCCCTGGATGAGATACCCTTATTAATGAGGTGGGCCATGTAAAACGCTTTCTGTACAACGGAGACAACGTGGTGGTCAAAAGTCAGGTTTCTATCAACCTGGGTTCCCAAGCACCTCACGACTGATTGCGTGCTTACAACATTGTTATTAATGTGATAATTTGTGGGGACATCACTCTCCTCAAAGAGGATGATTGTGCATTTTTTGGCATTTAGCTTGAGACCATGTTTCTGGCACCAGTCATTTGTTTGGGTAAGACCCTCTTGTAGCTTATTCAGAATTGTTTTATTAAGTCAGTAATATGAATTATTTACTTTATTGCAAATTTGTTGGCTTATTTTTGTGGATTATAGTATTGTAGGACTGCTAATGTTGACACTGTATGTAGATGGACAGCTGGAGTGGTTTTCCCAGTGAAAAATGCTAGTGCTGTAGTGAATATCTATTTATTTGTAAAAAAAATCTATATATTAACTAAGATGTTAGAGTTAACAGTTAGATTAGAGAATTAAAATCAGAATGAGAATTAGAATTTTAAGGCAAATGTTAGGCATTTATTACATTTATTAATTGTTCGAATGCACCTACAGTACAGCCAGGAGGTTGACTTTGGTCTCCTGTGGCAGCGAAAGAGTTAACTATATGATATATTTTATATGCGGCCCCAAGACAATTTCTGTTCACTCAATGTGGCCCCGGCAAACCAAAAGGTTGGACACCCCTAAGTAAATCCAAGTTGCCTGTGTGACTGTATCTGCACATGTGCTTCGCTATGTTACACTGGCTGCCATGGTCAGAGCAGAGCTGTAAACTTTGGATAATAATAGCAACTGCATACTGAGTCTTATGGAGAGTCTTCTGTACTCATTCCTCTGACAACACTTCACCTTCATCAGATGCTACCTGGGCAAGACCACATGTCTAGCATCTGTCACCCTAGAAAGGCAATTGTCCCTGTATTCCACAAAGCAGATACGGTCTCAGTGGCAGTTTCCACCAGTGCTTTTGGTTCTCAGGGCTCTGGGTCTCTTGCTGGCCTTAGTTCCCATGGTTGTATTTGCCTTGTTTCACATGAGGATTCTTTAATTTTTTTCTAACCAGTGGTCACAACTGCCAGATCCTCCATAAAAAACACTGATCAAGATAAACCAGACCTGCAGGAATTACTTGAACTGGTGGTTAACTTGCTCAAACCTATAATGCCATTTTTGTATACTTCCAGATCACATCCATTGTTCCTTATGATGTCAAAACCTTTTCTGGGGGGGGGGGGGAGCTTGGCTTTTTTAACCAAGTGACTTATCAGCTAATAATAGTATTAAAAAGTGCAGAGTTAACAAAATTACTCTAAGACTATTAAGGTTGGGTGTCTTACAGTAGAGAAAATAACCAATCAATTTGTCATGTCTTCATATTGTTATATTTATGTTTATATTTTCATAGCTGAGAACTCTACATGTTATTGAGGGGTATGGTGTTAAATGCTATGGCAAAAGACAGGACAATTCATTGTCAGTGTCCATTTATATCAGATTATAAGTGAGATATTGCTGTCTCTTAGTAATTATTGGAAATAAACAGTATTTCCATATGTACTTAATATTTCAAAGCCCAAGTTACTTACAAAGTGTTGTAAGACATCAGGTGGAACCTTAGTTGTTCTTGAAGAAAACTGTCTTTGATATTTGCACTGTAAGTTTCATGTCTTTGGAGATATTCTGTGTTATTTATATTGCTTATTATACAATTAATCATGTGTTTCATATTTCTGTAAATATCTCAGGAAACATGCACTCAGAGGAATTTCTTGTTGTCGTGTGAAACCTTAAGTCTGGTAAACAAAAAATGTTCCAGCAATATATGCCTAGGTAGTATAGTTTCCAAGATATGACAATTTGTAAAAGTTTAACAAAAAATATAATTTGGGGTTTGTGTGCATTATAATATAGTATTTATGGAAAGACTATGAATGATGTGACTATTATCACTGTAAAGAATACTTCTTACTGATAACATTATTTGTACAGTTTTAGTAGCTTTTACTGCTCACAAAATATTTACATTTGTTTATCTTAAGCTTTTCAAGTTTATTTTTAAAAAATTCTCTGGAATGCAAGATGTGTGTAGGCTGTTACAGGTGTGATTCCACACCACATCAATGTTAATGAGGATGCGCTAGTCTATCCTCTGTCTTCTTTATGCTTTTCACAAATTGTCCTGATCCTAAAGTTTCCGTAGAAGGTCTCAGACTGCAATTCAGAAATGATTCTCATTGCTCCATACTGGCCCAGGCAGGTCTAGTTTCCTTGCTCAGTGTTCATTTGAAGAGGTTCCTATTGCTGTAGAATCATTGTTTGATTTTCCCTCTCATCTATTCAGACAGCTTCATCCAGATCTTCACAAGCTACCAACATGGTTCTTCAGTTCTCCTAGTGCTCTAGTAGCCCTCTTTATCCAAAAAAATGGTCCACATCTTGTCTGCATCTCAGAGACAATTGAAAAACTAAAGTGAAGCATTTTACTGTTTGATCCACAGATCAAGGATTACTTCCTTAGTCTACCTGTATTGCAGATGAGCTGTCATTTTGTTTTACTTCTATGATGCAGGCTGTAGTTAATCTGTCATCAAAGTACAGCTAGCTTCTGTTTCAAATGTTCATCCTGAGTACCAAAACACCACCCTGGCATCACACAAACTGCACACATGTTTTATAATAGGATTATTTCTCCTTCATCCACCAATAACAGATCCTGCTCCTCACGGGTTCTCAGTCTAGTTCTAGAAGCTCTAACAACACCACATTTAAAACCAGCTTTATCCAGAGACCTTAGATTGTGTCTTGGGAAATTCTGTTACGTCAGCTAGACAGATTTCAGAATTACAGGTCTTGTCATCTATTTCTCCTTATTTCATCTTTCACAAAGACAGAGTTACCCTAAGACCCTATCCGAGTTTTATTCCGAAGGTAGCTTTGAGGCCTAATCTTAATAAGTCCATAAATATTCCAGTGTTCTTCCCAGCTCACTTTAATAGAAGGAGTACCTATTGCACACCTTGGATGCCCACAGGCAACTCAGATTCTATCTCCTTAGAACAAAGGTTTTCAGAGATGTTATTTGTTTTGTTTGCCTCCAACATATTGGGCACAAAAGGCTCCAAGCACATGCTGTGTATTGATGGCTGTCTTAACTGTATTGTCTTTATCTGTTCCAAAAACAATAACAATTTGCCCATAAAACCAAAAGCTCATTTTACCAGATTGATGACAACACCCACAACCTTCTTCAAGAATTCTTTTATAGATGAGATATATGCAGCAGCAACATGGCCCACCTTGCACACCTTCTTCAAACTGTATAAGTTAGGCACCATTTTCCAAACCAGAGTCTTATCTGGAGCTTCATTTCTGAAAAGTATCCTGTCTTGATGCCACCCAAGAAATCCGGTAGCCTGGGATTCTGACCCAGTGAACTGATTGGATGGACAGATGAAATAGGATATGTAAGTTAATGTCCTCCGTAATGATGGATTCTTTTCATCTAAATCTGTCCAACACAACATCCCACCCTCCATCCTCCTTCCAAATTGAACACATCTGCTAAAAGTTTCAGATACGTTACTGTTCTGTATTTTCATACTATGTTAGTCACCAAGTCAGTGAACTTAAAGATATAGAACCATTAGGGGATTATGGGAAAAACTGAAGGAGCTTGAGACATGGAGCACTGGATAAAGGCCAGATCAGGTCGTACAAGCAGCTCTATAATGCAATAGTAGGATTAGACAGACTTGGATGAATGGGATCCAGCATTATGGAAAGACATAACTTCCTTATGTGACGTGATCCAGTCCATCGTCGTACCAGCAGGACAAAAACCCTAGGGCTAATTCAACTCTGCAAATGAAACTTTCCCAAATGTAAATCTTCCCCTTACCAATAATGCTCAGCACTCTTTCCTGTTTGACTATATATCTTTTACTACTTAGGCTGTCAGCAGAAAAATATCTCTAGCTGTTTTCATTTTTTTCCTAATGCAAAGTGTTTTTGTAGTATTACCTCTTCTGATTGAATCCTTTGTTGATCATTTGCTGTTTGGAAACCAAAAAAAGGTTAGATATTTCTAATTTCTAAATTATTTTTGTAAAAGTTGAATTTCCCTGCCCTATAGGCTGTATGTATTCTAGTATCACGTGTTTTTTTCAGCTCATCTCTTTAGTAGCAAACATTTTTCAAATTCTTTTGACCCCTTTTTTTACTTAATTTTTCTTTCTGCTTTTTAAATTAGTGCTTTTGGATGTTTGCTTCTGGTGTTTTATCTCTCTGACTGATTGTCTTTTTACTCTTCAGTCAGTTAAAGAAGAGTTGATGCTTATTTATGAAGAAAATAAGGTCCTCAGTGCTTAAAAAGTGTGTGTTTTCGGGCACAAGATTCTGCCCAAAGGCCATAATGTGTTGTATGGTTTACTGTCATCGACCCACATCCATGAAAACGACAATGTCGAATACCGACTTTGTTGAAATACGACTCGACTTTGACCTCGGAATGGGCTTTAACATGGGTCAAGATAGGGGCGAGATTCGTACTTCGACAATGTTGGGCTGTTTGGCCTCCGGACTATGGCTGAAGTGGGTTTGACTGAACCCACTTCAACCTTACAATAGTAAACCATGTTGTGCACAATTTGCCTTGTTCCTCAACAGTTAGAAGAGGATAGTGAAATCTACAGTACCTTTGAAAAGTGCGTATTGATTTGCAGAAAAATACGTTGATTTTAAAAGGTCTAATGTCCAGAAAGTATCCTACCCCAGAGAAAATCTCCACTTCTTCAGGTTCTATGGATGTTTCCATTCCTGCTGTTAAAAGAGTAGGATTAGGGACAAAGATAATTCTCGTAACCACAAAATACAAGGAGATGGCGGAAAACAAATGGACAAATCTCCAAAGCTGTATAAATATAGTATTTAATGGCACCCAAAAGATTTGTACTAAGTGTTTTCATCCACCAAGACTTCATTAGAGCATGAGTTAATACAAAGCTGCAGGTTAAATACTTAGTTCGGCCAGTCACTTTGCTACTAATACAGTGCAAACATGCATATTCAATGAAGTATTCCACAAGTATGCCAAGCTTTAAAAACTGCAATAAAAATGTGCATTTATTATAAAAAAATTCTAAGAAGAGTTAATAAGAAGTTAATAATAGTATAAGTACATTAAATTACAAATGTAAAGTTCTCATTCTCAAGGCACTATTTAAAGATATATGCTCATTTAAGCCTGGTTTGGTGGTGGGACAAAGGGACAAGGATAACTCTTGTAGGAAGAGGAAGAATGGGGAGAAACCCTGTTTCTCAAAGGGTGTGTCTTCTGCATCATTTACAAACATAAATCAGACTTTTGGTTTGTATTAATCGATTGCACATGTTCTGGAGGATTGACCTTCATGATTTTCCCAAGATAGTTGTTGTTGTCTTTCGGCTTTTCCCGGTTAGGGATCACCACAGCGGAACTCCGGTCCGCTAATGATTGGCAGTAGATTTTTACGAACGTCGAGGTGCCAGCTCAACGTTCAACCTTCCACAAAGGCACGCCCATTTACGCATGTCTTTTGAATGCTCATCCAACCGCGGGGAGGACATGCAGACTCCACACAGAAGGCACACCCTGCACTCCAGCCAAGAATCGAATGGGAGAACCTCTTGCTGTGAGGCAACAATGCTACCTCTGCACCACCACGGCTGCTCGATTTTGATTTTCCCAAGATAGTATGTCCACATTATCAGAGATTGACCTAAGTTCATTTCTCCCAGACTTTCATCCTCCAGGTTGTCCGGGTTCACATTCCTTTCATAACACATCAGTTACTATTCACCTTGGTTGTAGAAAGGTAATGAGGGCTTTATTGCAAGTGCAGACAGATATGGGTCTTGTTCATTTTCCTTTCTGATTCCAGGGTGGAAATAAATGTTTTGCTCGCCTTCTCTTGGTACTAATCACTTAGAAGTCCCTACCTTTGCACCATTTGCTCTGAAGCTGATCAAGAACCTGAAGATGCCCCAGTTAACATTGGGTGTTTCTGTCATGTATTTCTATAGCCATCCTCAGTGCAGTCATCAACACTGCCTTCAACAAGTATGGCCTCAGCACCAGTCACCTCAGTGCTGACTGTCGCTTGGACTCTTGGCTGTGATGTTTAGTTAGTACTGGTGTCAGTGCCAGTATCCTTAGCAACATTTTGTGTGTCCAGCATTTTGGTATTTGAATCTTTGTCCCCGAGTCCTAGCAGGCTTATTGAATATAGCCTTGAGGGTCAGGTCATTTGCATGATTGCTGACTGCTGCTAGTCCTGGAACATCAGTGTCAATGTCCCTAGGCCTGGATTCATCTCTGTTGTCAGGCAGGGAATGGGTTTTACATAGACTTCAACGCAATGCCCACACCTGTCTAACCCTTTGGCCTCTCATTTTACTCAGAAGCAGGGCAAAGAATCAGGGAGTCACCAAGATCACAGTTTGCAGCCTGGTGATGATTCCTCCTCCTCTGAGCATCTCTCCCCCACCCCCAGGAAGTGGGAGGAAACACATTTATTCATTTTTGCAGTCTCCCACATTGTACTTATTTAACAGAGCTGGAAATCATTTCCCACTGACCTCCTCCCCCGATGATCCCAAATTTATGGAAATTATACAAATGATGAAAGAATGGGGGGAATAACCCTCTTACGCTACTTCATCTCCACACTGTATTTCACAGGATGTGTTCTGGTCACCTCTGCCATGCTACGGGCTAGTTCTTTCCAACAATAAGATTATTGTTGTTGTTGTAAAGGTGGTTTAATGAGAGTCTGATGCTGTGACATCTGATCCCAGGAGACTGGACAAGATCCTATGGCCTACAAAGGACTGCAGTAGTTGGGTCCAGGCTCTAGTTATCAACTGCTCGCTGATGGAAGTGATGGCAACTATTTCATCCATCTCTAAACTCTCACACTACAGCAGAAACAGCAGTTTCACTGGTATAGCTGTCATGCCTGACTGCAACTCATAAATTTTGCTGAGAAATCCAAGACATTTTTCCTCAGTGCCCTGTTTGATGGTTCCGCATTGTTTATATATACAATGAAGGAAAAACGGGAGGACATAAAGAAGAGAAAACAAAAACAAAATTATGGCTATTTATTTGAAGCTTGTGACTCCACAATACTCCTCTTCTAGGGATACTTAGGATCCATGTGAACTCTAATGTTAACATGGCCAACAGCAATCTGGAATCTAGCACTCTGAAAGGAAACAAAAAGGCCATGGGAACTTTCAGAACGGATTCTGCCAGACATGCAGGAGAAAGCAGTAGGATTAAGAAATATGGATATGCAACACATTTTTTTTTTTGGGGGGGGGGGGGTAGCTGCAACTTTTTGAAGACTTGCCTTATTGCCACTGCTCTGAATACAGTCCGGGGTCAACTGCCCCACACTCCACCTGCTTGTCTAGATGACCATCATGCATGATTTCTAGATCCACAGGAGACCCTAGGTACACACTACTGTCTGAAATCTTGTCCAGTTAGACTAGTGTAAACTACAAAGATATTTTGAACCTGCATCAAAAAAGAGCCTTCTAGGAGGTGTCAGCAGACCAGATAGGAGATCGATACTATTACAGGTTTTTTTTAGTTTCAAAAAGACAAGGACCTATGGTGAGTTGAGAATATCAGTGGCTTCAGCAAATTTGTACTAAATGAAAAAAATTGTGACTGGTCACAGTCCATTTGATTCAGTTCTGAATGGCCACAGTCCAGTTGATCATTCCATGGCTTACAGAAGGTGATTTGATGTGCTTTTTGGACCTCCGGGATGCTTACCTGCACTTAATGATCACAAAGGAGTCCTGTAGGCTGCTGTGCATCTGGATAGCAAACAGTTTTGGGCAGTCATACCTCAGCCCCTGAAGTGTTTACCAAATATGTGTCCACTGTTGCAGTGAACCAGAGGCTGCAAGAGATCAGTGTATGTTAAGCATATTGATCACTGTTGCAATAGCCTTAGCTGTAAGGGTTACATCTTGCTTAGGATATAACAGCTGGCTAGCTGCCAAAGCTTCAGGGCACCTTCTATGCACCCAAACTGTCAGGCAGCTGGAGCTGAGCTGACTAAAAAGACAAGTTTGGATGCCAGATTCTTCAGAGCTTTCTTGTTACCAAAGAGTATGCTCCTCTGAAGCCTTCAAAGTTTGACTGTCAAATTGTGCTGTTATTTTGCTGGCAGACAAGTTCCCTGTAGGGGAAAAAAAACCCCCTTCTATTTTTGTAATACTTGTATTATTAATATTTTCTTCTTTAGCAAAGTTATTTTAAAGCTAGGAGTGTGTGTTGTAACAGAGTGTCACTAGACTGTACTGTGCTTTTAAAAGAGAGCATTTTTTTTTCCTGTCGTTTTAAAAAAATGTTTAAAGTAATTGGAAAAAAAAACATTTTTTTTTCTGTGGAGATTGTGCATTTGTGTTTCTTTTTGGTGCTGGTAAAATGTTTTAAAGTGTTTTTTTACTGTTTCTAGCTATTCAAACATGGCTTCTAAAGACAGTTAAATTTTACCAGCATTTGAAGCTTGTTTTCCCTGAGAAAGCAGCACAATTTTTGGTTTGACCATGGAACACCCTATCAGTCCCATAATTGAAACTCCTTCCAGCCAAGAAAAAAAAAAGTTAAGCAAACAGCATTTGCCATCACAGCAGGCTAGCAGTTTTCCTCAGCTTGAAGTGGTGACTTTGCTGTGGCCATTACTTATACCTCAGAACACTCATCTTTTACTCCAGAACCCTCTGGTGTAGTACCTACAGCCACTATGGACTGGTTAGTCACATCCTCTGCTGCTGTTCACGTCCCCACAGTGGATAAGGGAGAGACACTCTTTGGTCCTGGGAGAGGGACCAGGGAAGGCTTACCTGTTTTGTCAGAATGTTGTGCCTCTCCCTGATGAGGCTGCTGCCTTTAATATCACTGTTGGCCGCATCTTCCTGTCAAAAAGAAACAGAAAACGTAGACTGTATCTACACTCCTCAAATTTCCTTAGACAGGAGTAGTTTACTGGTTCTGGCTAAAGGTTTATTTCACCTTGTTGATCCTAAAGTAGTTTCTGATAAAAGAAGGGATACCTCCTTTCCTGAAAAGACACAAGATTCTGAATCTAGCCAGGAGGATGAAGGGACAGATCTAGTTTTTTCTCCTCAGATTTTTTATTCCAGTGCAGAGATCTCCATTTCTGGTTCTCACTGTGGGAGGATCTCTTTTTTAAAGACTATTTCTCGAATGTGCCAATGTTTTCGGTGGGAGAGCACTGAGATTTCTCAGTCCCTCTGAAAATGCTATGAGCTGTTACAGAAGGAATTTCCAGAGCCTTCACCCATTCCTCCATTTTCATCAGCTTTGGTGGATGTGTGTTACTGCCAGCAATTTTCTTGACAATCAGCCAGCTGTCCATAAAAAAAGACAGAGAGGATGTGTAAAGTGCCTAAGTCTTTTAATTTTTTATACACTCTTTCCAAACCTGACCTGTCGGCCATAGCTTTGGTTAATCCTAGTGCTGCTCAACTATTAATTCCAATTCTACCATTTCTAATAAGGATGGGAAGATTAGTATGGGGAAAAAGTGTATACTTCTGCAATTTTGATTTTCAGAATTTTGAATTGTCAGGCTCATATGTTAAAGTTTATTCTGGTTAATTATGAAAGTGTGAGGAATGTTTTGTCTGCAGTTTCTTTGTGTGAGGAAAAATCTGCTGAAAATAATTTAATTTCATCTATATTACAAGTCACTACTCATTTACAGTATGTGTATGACTTAGTTGCTAATTCTTCCAGGGCTATGGCAGGTGGTACCTTTTTGAGGAGGTTTGCAAGGCTGCATTCTCAGAACCTCCCAGATAATGATAAAAACTGAGATTTTAAATTCTTGTTTGTGGAGCAGTTTAGTTTTTGGCCCCTCTACTGCAGATAAAAAAAATGTGGTTAAAGGGATAAGATAACCCAGGGAATCTCTTAAGATTTTTCAGCCTTCCTTTTCCCAAAATTTCTCAGGGAGTCTCTAACTCCTCATCCTGTTTTGGCAAAAAAAAAACAGTCTTAACAAAATGCAAGGGAACATATGTTTAAGAAGAAATAGCAAGGAGGTTCCAAAAAGAATTCTGGAACTTCACCAAACCAAGGACAATCCAACAAGTTTGAATACATATTTAAAGACATTGTTTTCCCGTCCTACCATCGCAGCTTCATTTTTGTTCCAGACAATCTGAATCTCATTTTTTTCTCTCTCTGGTAACAGATAGTTTCAGATAAATGGGTTACGGAGCTCATATCATCAAGGTTAAATTTGGCTGTGGGAGAAAATTTCTCCTTTGCAGGGAGTAGTTCCCAATCATCCAGACCAGACTGTCTTGTTCCAACCTGCTCTTCATCACATGCTGTCCCGGGAGTGATAGAAACAGTTCTCACTTTATTCAAGGCTGTTTTTAGTGCCAAAGAGAGAAAATGCTTGTAGACCACTTCTGGGTCTTTTTTTTCCCTAAACCTGTTTGTGATAGTTCTTAGCTTCATAATGATTCTACGACACAACCTGTTACCTTCTCTTCCTATTTTAGGTTTTGTGGTAACACTAGTCTTAAGAGATGCTTTTCATCACATCCCTATTCGTCCAGACTTCAGACATTTGTTAAGGTTGTGTGCATCTTGATCATATTATCAGTTCTCTGCCTTACCCTTTGGACTATCCACTGCACTGAGTGTTCACAGTGTTTTGCTCCAATTATAGCTCGTTGCAAGCTAAAGGGTATCCACTTTTTTTTGAGATATAGAGAACTTGCTTATCTTTGCAAGGTCTTTTTCAAAGTGTTAGGAATTTCTGTCTTGGGTGAGAGATCTCTTACACAAGGTGGGCTTCCAAGAGAACATCAAAAAGTCTTTCTTGATTTCTTCACACAGAATTGTGTTTCTGGGATGTCAACTACACATCATAATTCTATGAGCTTTTCTTCCACAGGAAAAACATATCTAGATCTGTATCTAGGGTTTTCCCACTCAGACTACTTTCACTGGGAGGGAATACCTCAGAATTTTAGGTCTTGTGGCTTCTTTGATTCTTTTGATATCCATGGCAAGACTCCACATGAGAAAGATACAGTGGTATTGGAAGTCTTTTTGCCCCAGCAGTGCTGGGCTTTGCCAGAAGAGAAATCTTTTGGTGGAAACTACAGATATTCTTAAATCCACATCTCCTCTTCTCCTTCCGTGTTCCAAAGCAGTCAGTCATCACAAACACCTGGGATTTTGCTTGGGGAGAAGTTTCTGGAGAGATAAAAGTGCAAGGTGTGTGGTACACCAATAGATGCAAGCACTTAAATATAAAAGAGATGTGTGTCCTGATTAAAGCACTAAACTTTCTGAATCTTCTTTGGTCCCCGGGACCTCTTCAAGTTGTTGCAGACAATACCACAGTCATGTGATACATAAACAAGTAAGAAGGAACCAGGTCATACTCCCTTTGCAAACTAGGCATGTTAGCTTGGGAAATAGCTTTATAGCACAGTCTCACTCTACAGGCATGCTACATTCTGACAGAGCAAAATTGTGTGGTAGACAAGCTGAACAGGCAAGGGCAGACTCTCACAAGTGGAAACTAAATCAGGGGGGTTTCCATGATTTGATCCATTTGTGGGGAGTTCCACAAGTAGACATCTTGTGTCTGCATCAGAACAGTGAATGCTAAAAATAGCGAACGTTATTCTGTCTATAAAGTTCGAAAGCCAGAAATGTCGAAGTCACGGATCAGCAAATATTTTCCCAGCAAAAAATTTTGCTGATCCAAAAAATATATATACAGACAAAATAAAGTGGGGAGAGGGATACCCCCCAACTTAAATATGCCAACTCCAAGATTGCACCACAGTGAAGAAAACAACAAAGTCCCCAGAACGGCCCAGCGATTTTTTTTTCCCTGGGAAAAAAATCGCTGTACTGTGACTTTGACATTCTCAGCTTTTAAACTTTACAGTTTGACAGAAGAGCATTCGCTATTTTCAGAGTTCAGTCTTCTGATAGGGAACTTACATCTTTGCCTTCTTTCTGAACAATCAGCTGGCAAGATTCTGCTCCAGAACTCTATGCAAGAAGGTCTGGAAGACAGATGCCTTTTCTTTTCTTTGGACAGGAATGGTTCAGTATGCTTTTCCACCCTTTCCACTAATATCCAGGGTACATCTTAAGATTCAGAAGGAATCCCCATCATCACTGTCATGACTCTCTTCTGGCCCAAGCAGCTGTGGTTCTTCCTGCTTTTGGAAATGGTTAGGAGCAATTACTCCAAGCTTTCTCACAGACTGGATGTACTCACACAAGAATATATAGTTACCAGGGTCTGTGGTTGGGCCACCATTATGTAAGAATATTACAGTGGCTGTTTTTCAGGCTTCCAGAATGTAACTATTAAAGAGCTTAGGCAGGGTTTGAGACATGCAGTATTTATCAGCGAGCATCAGACAACCTGGTGTATTATCCAGATCTGTGGATGAGGTGGTGGTAGCTTTTGACAGAACATGCTGCATAGTAATTAAAGGGGGTGACTAGGATTGTGGAATTTGTGAAATAGCTATAACTGTGGGTATAGTAAATCTAAATGTATCAGCTAGGATATTCCCAATTTCCTTCAAGCCCTACACTGACTGCCTCAAAAAACTCCAGCTTTACTCCATAGCATATCGCCTACTCCGAGGTGATCTCTGCCTAACATATAAAGCTATGTCAAACCCAGAGCTGTTGGACATGCTACACCTAAAGAAATCCCAATCCCTCCGAGCTACATGCTGTAGGGACATAAACCTTGTCACCACAATAAACAGGATATGCTGGAGGGATAGATTCCTGTCCCAGAGACTTCCTATACTCTGGAACAAGCTACCCATCTATGTCAAGCAAAGTTCTTCATTAGCACTCTTCAAGAAAAATCTTGATGAGTGGATGGGAAATAGGAAATACACCTCAGGGATCACTTCTGTGTCTCTGCTGGACAGTGGCACAGGAAAATAACTTTCTTGGGTGGCGTTGGCTATGGAACCTTGCTGGCTAGGCTTACGTAGGCCCTTGGGCCAATAGCCTAGTACCTACCTATGAACCTATGAACATTATTGGGTGTTAGTTAAAGAAAGATTTGTAGATATGTTAGGTTTTAATGCCTATTTTAAGTTCATACTCAGTTTTAACCCTTCTAATGACTCCATTAAGCTCTATATTAGTTTGCTTAAATGTGCTGTTGGGTGGGTAGAATGAAATCCATTATAACCATGAAGCAATGCTTTCTTTTGTTGTATAATTAATTTATACAGATATTCCTCCACAGGTTTTTTTTTCTTAAATTTCCCATTATATTTGCAGATTGAGACTGCCTTATCAATGTAGTTATTTAAGTGGGATTAGAAGCCAAGAGGGACAGGCATCAAGTAGCTTTAGCAATTGGATAAATCGGGGAGGATTACAGCGGAATTTATTTAGGTCATCAAATAACTGAAGGTTTGTTTTGAAAAGTCCCTAAATGCAGAGGTGCTTATGGGAGGAATACCACCAATTTTAAAGGCAAAGGTAACTAATTTATGGTTTGATTTAACAAGACAGGGCAATACATATGTCACTATGCAGAAAAGTGGCCTCATCTGTGAGGACTAGATTAAGTGTATTGGGACCCTGCTAGGATGTTAATTTGTTAGTAAAAGAGAGTTTGCATTTATAGTGTCAAGAAAACATTGGTCATGCCGACCATTGATAGCATGGGTCAGCTAGTTTTATTATTGGATATTTGAAGTTCCCCAGTAGAAAGGAGCTGGTTAATAGTGATTTCAGCTAATATTTTAAATTGGCAGTCATGCTCAGAAGAGAACGTGGAAGGTGTTCTATAACTAGCAATGAAGTGGAAATTTGACTTGTTTATGATGATTAAGACATCTATGAGATGTGGTGTCCCAAGGAATCTGACATGTTATGATACTCCCCCACAGTTGCCAGTAGGTTTGAAGACATTGTAGGCACTATACCAGGAAGTGGGGGAGGGCACTCATTGCTCTAAAACTATACATATACAAATGTGTTCCAGTTGCTGGAGACCCTTGAGTTTAGGCATGTGTTTTTGTTAAGCCTCTTCTCATTGAGTATGGGCACATTAATGGGTTTCAAATTAGATTTTACTGGGTTGGACTGTCCATTGGATAGACTGTAACTAAAAAAGGTACTGTCGGGGCAGCAAAGACTTTAGCCAGAATGTGAAATCCTTGGTAAGAGAGGTGCAGATCATGCCTGGTGAAGCAAGAAGGCTAGTCAGCCATTTCATCCTGAGTTGACAAATGCTGGATCCCCCTTGAATGATACCGGCTACATACCAATTAACTTTTCTTTGAATCTTGGCATCATTCTGGGTGATGACAAAATACCACTCAAGACCAATGTCTTTCCTACCTTAGACACATGCATAGTAGATCAATATTATCTTTCTGCATGACCTTCTGGTAGAGCGTCCACAACATGGACCACTGTGAAGTTGTATTTGTCAGGATGGTGGTATCCAAGAGTACTTGTTAGATCGCAGATCCTGGTTCCAGAAATATGGTCACCTGTCACCATATTCTTATCATTTTGGCAATTGTGGTGTCTGTATGCCTGACAGTGAGTTGCCTATTGCTAAAATGTAGAATTATCGATAATATTACACTGTCATGTGTCCCTAGGTAAAGTGCACGCACCTAGCATTTGCTGTAAGTATACACACAGCCTGAAATTTGCACCTTTGTGGATATAATGACATTATGCATCTTTTGACTATTATACGTCTCTGCAGTTCAGTGCACTTTTGTAATGCAGACTGTCTTGCTGAAGTAACACACCACCCACTGCTGCCTTTCGATACTGACTTGTTTAACTTTAAGCGATAGTGTGGTACACAGTGTACATTACTTTATTCTGTGATGGCACACTTACTGTGATGGTGTATCTTCAGCATGACGTAAATCCTGTTAAACATAGCGGTCTTCTATTAGTCTGCATGGGTCATGATTGCATTCTGTGATGCAAGTTGTCTCAATAATTTATTCTCCCTAGTTGATGCTACATCATATTATACTGTGACATTGTTGTTTTTCCACATTACATAGCTGAACCTTCACATGTGATTCCATGTGACATGGTTTATGTGCATCTTGTTCTAAAAGATATAACATACCAGAGAAATGCTAGTGACTTCTCAATTATTTTTAAACGATGCCACCCAAAATATTAGTATATTGGAGCTTTATTTTCAGTTGTCCAAATACCCAGTCCATAGTTTTACATCCATGAATGTATCTCCTTGTAGCAGCCTTCTAGGAACAGCAGTGGCTGCAATTGATACCCCATATCACCTGTCCATAGAAAAACAACTGGGTACAGCAGTATATGTTGAACGGTGCAACTTGTGTGTGACCTGCGGTTATGCCTTCCCAATTCCTTAGCGCTTGGTATCTTATGTAGCCTGCTAATGTATGTAACTATAAGCAGCATACATAGATTGCTTAGAACACATTGCCTCAACAGTTGATGCACCTTTTTTGCATTTAGATGACTGTGTTAATGCAAGTTCCTCTGGTCCAGCTGAAGAATGACAGGCAGCAGGTTAAGCTCTATTGCTGTGTCAGACTTGCCTCCATTTATTATGCTGTATATTATGTGTTAGAAAGTATGGCTTACATTATATATATTGTATGGCATTCAATTTTATCTTGTTTGTTATATATAATATACTTACATTGCAGACAGTGTCCTCTGTGTATACTCACCAGTGACGTGACCCAGGGACATTTTTATGGCTTGAAAATACATTATGGGTTACTCATTGGCCTTAGGCAGGCAATGTTGGCGTTAGCTGGATGTCAGCCAGGGGCATTAGAAATGTGCATCAGTACTGCTTATCACCTGGCATTTCAGCCAAGTAGTAAGTCTTGCAGCTGACTCGGGTATCTGCATCTTGTAGTACCTAGCCCTTAGTAGTATTGTTGGTGTTGTCATTTATATGTAGTATGACAGGAGTCCTTGTTACTGGGTAAAATGTCTCTGGAGTTGGATAATGTTCACGGGGTGGATCTGGGAACTTTCTTCTTGGCTGCATCTGTTGTCAACCGGTCCAAAATATGTGATGCTGAGACCTGGAACACTTCACCATTGTTAGCAAAGCAGTAAAAATAATTATCACTGCCCTTTATAAACCATAGGTGATGGTTAGACCAACACCTTATGATATTAAAGAATAATCAAAATATTTGGCTCCATGTATTTAGATATAACGGATATTGTTTCTAAATAGTACAGCTCTGTTAGGAAAATAAGTAAATCTTTAAAGAGAAGAGGTAAAGATACGGGGTAAGAATGTAGCAGCTGAGAATTGTAATGCCAGGTGTCCAGCTTTTTCTATTCTTGAGGAAATATTGGTATTCAGTACTTGCAGCATTTCTGCATGATTTGCAGTGAATATATACCTGACGGGATGTTTGGTGTACAGCGGTCTTCAAATGAAATGCTTCTTCCTTTTTTATTGTACTAATAAACTTGCAGGCAACACAGAATAAGAGTTTCAATAGAAGGCTTTGTTGAAGTGGTAATTTTTTTCTGTGACTTTGTAAAAGCTCATGGGAATTGTATTTTGAATTTACTCCTCCTGTGTATATGATGTGTGTGTGTTTTACACAGAAATATGGCCAAGTAATACCTTCTGCAGTAGGAACAACGTTGGTCTCAGGCATGTAGCTGCTGTTTGGGATATTTGCTTATCGTGTTTCTATGCAGAAAAAACATTTCATTGTGGGATGTACTAACAAATCATAAAGAAAAGACAGAGATAAATCCAAACATACAAGCTGAGTTTTTAAGTATGTTTCTCCCTCCATTCAGCTAGTGGTTTCAGAAGATTGCATGATACTTTTATTTATTTATTTTAACATTATTTTACCAGGATAAATCCAACTGGACACAAAGTGTCCTTTTTCAGTGGAGTCCTGGGGAGAAAAGCTCCAAGGAAGTTGACAGAGTACATACATGGTTTAGATAACAATAAAAAATTGGTATACAAGGTAAGAGAAACAAAGAAGTACAAGAATAATTTTGTAAAACAATAAGATACTCAAACAATAAGATACTCAGGAGTAGAACCCCTTTTTGCAATATTTACAAAAAAAAAGTACATATCAGGTAAGTATATCCAGTGAGAATATAGTGTATGGAATGGAGGCATACAGCAGGTCACTTATATGGAGTAGCGAGTCTTCAAGGGCGGTCTTTAGAGTTAGGGTTAGCATAGAAGTGTGAATTAAGAAGGCCCTTGAAGGTGCTTGTGTGACTTTGTAGCCTGAGTTCAGGTGGGAGGGTGCTCCATACTTTAGCAACATCATAAGAGAATAGGGCCTCCCCAGTGCTGTTATAGTAATGTATACTTGGTCAGATTACACAATCGAGTGATAGAGATCAGTGAAGTTAGCACACTTGCCTCATAGGAGATGCAGCTTTCCTACTTTTGATTATGTTAAGTGTGGAAGTGCAGCAGTAAAGTCCCTTGCATGAGGGGTGGAGGGGGTTCACATCAGAGATTTTTTTGAGATATGTCACATTTCCTTGTTCATTATGACTTTTGAGGTTATCAACTTGCAGGGAATGTGCAGGAACCTTCATTTAGTTTACCCACAGTCCCCTGGCCTCTGCACCAAGCCCACTGCTTCCTTCCACTGTGATGCATTAAGCACTTTTGCAGCTTGTGTTCTTGAAGGGTGGCATAAGCTCTCACTTGGAGATTCTTGTTTTTCTGGCTAATATTTTCACTTTGTCTTACTTTGTGGTTCAAACACAGCTACCATTGTGTTGGGGTCCTCCCCTTCAGCCTGAGATGCTGTTCAGTGAGATATTTTGCTTTAACTTATATATGCAATGCCACTTTCGTGGTCTGTCTGAAAGTACGTAATACAGATCCATATTCTGACCTTGTCCCAGGACTTGTGACCTATTGTGGAGACACTTAGCTATCCACCAACAGGCATCATCCTGTCCTTTCATGTGCAGATTGTGTCATTTCCATAAACTCCTACTTCAGAAGTCAGGATGCAGTGTGCCACACACACGTCAAAATTACATGTGGCTAATTGCATCATAAAGCTGTGTGTGATGCCTTATTAAAAAGTGCCACTATAGCCTGCACCTGTTTCCTAAAAAGATAAAACTCTGACTGTGGACCAGATGAGCTCAGTTCAGTTAGTGGCTCAGGTGTTTGACGAACGATGCAGGTAGTGAAGATGGGGACTGTTATCCTAGAGGGGCACATTTCTATGGGTGATTTCTGGTGAAGGCTTGGTGTGTGGGAGGAGTGCTGTCTACAAAGGGGGCAGGGTTTGGTTGGGTCACACATGGAGACGTGATCGGTATATCACATCCTTGGATGGTTCGAGTGTATATGGGGGTGAAGGTTGGGTGTTATGAGGAAAACACTCACTCTGCAGGAGTATAATGCTGCCCCAGTTTGCTTCAGTCTTCTTACCAGCCCTGAACATGATTGGAAGCAGTTCAGAGAAGGTCAAGTTGGATTTGGTAGACCTGGTGGATGAAGAAATGCACTGGTAGTTGCCAGTGGTCAGTCTTGGGAGACCCAGAAGGAGGGGGAGTGAAACGACATGAAATCTTTTATCATACTACACTGCCAAGCTGTAACCTTATGAAGAATTTGAATAGCTCATAGGATGCTGCCAAAAATGCGCTATATAATTAAATTCTAATCCATTTCTCTCTCAATAGAGTAGTTTCAGATGTATAGAAATGCTTACTTGAATATTTATACCAAAGTGACTGTGGAGTTTATGCATTTCCTTTATTTTTAGACTGCTGTAGCTTTTTCATTCTGGGTAGGCCACAGTATTTCAGGCTTATTCAGTGTATTTTTATGAAGCCAAAAGGCATTGCAGGAGTGAAAGAGTAGTCTGTGGGCATGAAAGTAACTACCTAAAAGCACTTTTGAAAGTGGCATTGCAGCAGAATCCTGTTTTACAGTCAGCATTACCCTGTTCTTGGATTTGCCTTTCAAAAAGTACTATTGAGTGCTGGCTAATGCATCACTTTGTGTGTTATTTGCTGACTTGTAAATAGCACTTGTGTTGTTCTTGTTGTATGTGCCTTTTCCTTACGTTGGTCTGTGTGCCATATTCTGTCTTCCTAGCCCAAGCCATTTCTGAAAAATATGTTGTGTGTACATCAGCTAAACAAAAAACACAGGAGTAAATGGCAATTAGTCACATTTCAAAAGAAAAGGGCTTTAAAGACATTTACCCATTTAATGTGTAAGAAAATAAAAGGAAACCCTTAATCTTAAAGCTGCAAGGAAAATCACAACAGTTACTATGTTTACATGATTATGATTTATTTATCAGTATTACGACAGCAAATATTTGTGACCGAGAAATGCTCATCTCTTATTTGAATTTTCCATTTATTAAAGTATTCCAGTTAATTTTATTTCTCCTGTTTAATACTGATTTTGTTATAACAACATTCCTACCTGATGTGCATGTTTTCAGAAGTATATGCAAGTCCTCATGTCCAGGAAAAAAAATGGAAAAGCATGTGACAAAAAAGTCAGTTAAGAATCAAGTCCAATGCTCTTATAAAATACAATATATTAAAGTCATTTTTATGATTTGTAATCTGCTTTGCATGATTCCTTGTTTAGTTGTGGTTTTAGAAGTATGCAGATGATTTCAAAAAATTAGCACATAAAGTTGTATTGAATCCGACCACCTGTGAAGCAGCTGTAGCAGGCAGTCCCAGAGGACAGGGGTTCCTGTTGCTTCTAAAATTTATGGCACCATCACCTAACCCCAATATTTAAACGGAGGCTTGGATTTATGTCAATCCAAGAATCACTGAAAACTAGATTCCAAGCTTCCAGTTTTGGAATCCCATGAATTCATTTTGTTGGGGGCACCCCATTGGATGCATTTTAGACTAATGTCAGATAAATACTTTACAGATAGCATTTATTTTACTTATGCAGCAAGTCTGCACATTTTCCCCATCACCCAACAGAAATGGTAGAATGTTATTTTAGGTGCATACCTCAGACTCCTGTCAGCTCTAGTGAAATGACATTTTAAGACAGGACCCAGAATTTACTGTCCAACAGCATGCTTTTAGTTACACAGTTTACCTTTGTGGGAGACTGCAGCTCAGACTTCTGCATTGCCTTTTCACATGATTAAACTTTTAAATCACCTTATGAAAATATCCCCAGCTTTGTCCCCATTTTAACTGTTGCCAGTAGCTCACTGCAACATGTACTCTCCCCTTGAGTTTTTGCTGACAAGTACATTATCTTAAAAACTGCTTTGCCTTGACACAGCTGACATACACAAGTTCGTACATTTGAACTAAACCTGTGTTTAGGCCTGAAGACCATCTAAGAACACATACTGCTTGCTGTTATATTAATAATTGTTGCTTCTACCCAGTTGACTAAACTGTCTTTCGGCTTTTCCCGATTAGGAGTCGCCACAGCAGAACTCCGGTCCTCTCATGATTGGCAGTTTGTTTGTTTTTAGGTGTCGACTTGCCAGCCCAGCACTCAACCTTCAAGAAAGGCACACCACATATGCACACATCTACCTGCATGTCTTTAAATTCACTCGAACCTGGGGAGGACATGCAGACTCCACACAGAAGGCGCTCCAGCTGAGAATTGAACCAGAGAACCTGTTGCTGTGAGGCGACAACACTAACCGCTGCACCACCATGGCATACCAGCTTCTACCCAAAATGCAACTTCCTAGCTCAAGACAATTCCTAGATTGTGAAGCAAGATGCCAGTAATAAGACTTTTTCCAACTCTTGACTTTATTTGAAAATGTTAGCTTCTACCCAGTCGGCTGACGTTTTCAAATAAAGTCAAGAGTTGAACAGGTCTTATTACTGGCATCTTGCTTCACAATCTAGGAATTGTCTTGAGCTAGGAAGTTGCATTTCCTGTTTATATTATTCAGTTGTAAAACCTTTTCCAAAGTAAGCATCATACTTAGAATTATCATGCTTAAAAGTGCTTTGATTTGTGCATTTTTATTTTATTTTATGCATTTATTTGTTAGCTGGTTAGATGAGCTGGTCTATTGACTCTCTTCAGTCATGACGTGGGCTCATTGACCATTTTCAAACCAAGGAGGAGTCTTAAGTATCGTATCTGATATTAAATGCCCCATAAGCTAGGCAAAGTTTTCCTTTTATCCAGCAATTTTTTTTATTGTACAGAAATTGATGTCTTGAACCGTAATGACATTTTTTTTTTTTTTTTACAAATTTCATATAGGTTGAATTCTTTGTAAAGTAAAATGTGGTGTTAACCAGGATATCTAGATCTTGTGTTACTTTTGTATGTTCCACCATCAGATTACCAATTTTAATGGAATTATCCAAACTATAATTTCCTCAAACCATAATTTTACATTTATGTGTACTGAATGATAAGTCTAGTTAGTTAAGACACTGGTTGTTGTCATCTAGACAAGCGTTTTCTTGCTTTATATTATTGGTGATATGCCTAGTTTGGAGTCATCGGATACTAGGAATGAAGTAAGTATCGACTGAATAAGATTGGTCCAAGGACCTAGCCCTGTGAGACACCAGCCTTTACATTCATTAGCTCAGACCAGTGCCCTAATAAATTTCTATCTTGTAATCAGTTGTCTGTACACCTTAATGCATTGACACAGCATGTTTTTAAACTACCTCTTCTCCAGGTCCAGGTACACCATACCATTATCAAGGACCATACTGAAGGTTCATAAAAACTCTAGTAGGCTATTAAATATTCATCTTTCATTAAGAAAAAATTGTTGAGAAAGTCAGTCAGCTTGATGTACTTGCAGTCTTTCTTCACTCAGTAGTTTGGAACTGTTGAAAAATATTTATATTAAATTGATAGGTCTGTAGTTCTGGGTGAAGTCTTGGTGACCACTTTTGTGTATTAGAGCTACATGGAATTGCCCCCATTCCCCAGGTGTTGTACCATCATGCGGTAATGTGTTAAAAGATGACCAAGACGCTCATTAAGGGTGTCCTGGACCAAGTCAGTAAAGCATCCTGACAAAATATCAGAACCTTTACTGGTTGTTTTTCTTACCCTATTCATTACAAGGCTGACCTTATGTCAGTCTTGGGACACCTTTGACAAGTTGGATTATACTTGTACACTTCACATAAAATTGAACTATGAACAACATTGTATATATGTAAGTTAGTGTGTATGTATGTGTGTGTGTGTATGTATATATATATAAATATATATATATATATCTGTATTCGTGTGTGTGTGTTTATATATATATATATATATATATATATATATATATATGTATATATATATATATATATATATATATATAGTCTTTGAAAATGCATGCCAGGGCAGTTGGGTTATGAATTGATACATCATTATGATGAGTGGTCCATCCTGATTAAATGATGGTGTCTGGATAAACTCTCCCAGCTAAATATAAATCTCTGTGTAACTTGTTGATTATAAACAGAAACTAGGAAATTAGGAAGAGCAGCTCTGCCTCCCCCAAAAGACCTGTTATAAGCAGTGTACCCAAGGTTCAGTCCTTGGGCCAGTCTTGTTTGACATATACTTTTTGGAGGTCAATGCAAATGTTAAGGGTTTATGGCCGAATAAATTCAGAGATGATTGTAAACTTGGTGCCATCATAAACTCACCAGAGCACACCAAAACCTTTAAAGAGGGCCTTTCCCAAAATAATAGCTGGGATCAAGGCCATGGATTAAACTAAATGTCACGAAACATGCAGTTGTGTCCTTTGGCAAGAATGACTTCCCTTGTAAATGTCACATTGAAACCTGATCCCATAGTCAGGGATGCGGAAACCTGTGCTTTGATCACCATGCATCTAATATTGTAAGGAAACCTTTTTCATCTCGCAGCTTGCATCTAAAGGTATAATGTCAAAGACCAGGAATGCAATCCATCCACTGTATTCTGCTCTGATCAGGCGATCACTGAATATATTGCAAGTTTCAAGTCTTTCGCCATTTCATCATTTAATGCATCCTAAAGAGGAGATTGCCTGCCCAACTCTTGCTCCTTCAGCCTGAGAGAAAATGAGACAAAATAAGTTAAAATGAAAATAGTGTGAGATCAGTGAGTAAGATGCTTGTCTTATCTATAATAGGAGGACAACACAGGAATGCAGCAAGCTTCTGCAGAGAAGCAGTCAGAAGTGATTCTGAAAACTGTGCAAACACCTTGGATCATATTTTGCTAATATTGACACGGTATATATGCTGAGAAGAAATACTATTCAAGCATGCCTTACAGTGACTGTATTTTTTTCATAATCTGTTTTTTAATGCCTCCATTGAAGCTAGTCAGAGGAATGTCCAAAGATGTATCCATAGAGGTGTCCCAGTTAATAACTCTGCCAGCAGTAGGTGAGCAAAATGTTCATCTAATTGCATAGCTTCCTGGTAAGCACTTTGATGCGGAGTTACCTGAAGCCATCCCTAGTACATTTTCCAAGGAAGTGAAGACCATAGGCTTATTACTTAGAAAGCCTCCAAAATGCCCAGGCAGTTCAAAAGACTAAAAAGTATTGATTGTGTTTATTTTGCACGCTGCTGCTATTGTAATAATGACGTGCTTTGGTTTTGTATTTTATCAGAAAGCATATTAGGCATGTTTTATATCTGCAACTATATGAAGTGTTAATCTTTCCATACTGAAACAATGACATGCATTGCATAGAATGTTGTGATGTTAAGTTTTGCGCATTTACATAAATATGCAAATGTGTGTGTTAATATATGTATGTATAAATATATGTATGTATGTGCATATATGATTATATGACAAGTACTCGAATGCAGTAATGTTTAAATACAGAGTAATCAAACATTAATGATCGAAATTCACCCTGTTGAAAATACAAGAAAAACAACTAAAAAATGAAAATATTCCGTTTGCTTCTCTGATCTTTCACAAACCCTACCACTAACTCTAGACGTAATTTGTCTGAATAGTGGCATAAGTTTTTCCTAAGATTAGGTGTAGGTTGATGGCAGGTTAGGGTTAGCTTGCATTAGTAAGGTAGAGCCCCTGTCCAGTGATACATAGCTATACTGGTATAATCAAAAGAAGGAACCACTGTGGTGAAACGGTAAAAATCATCAAACTGTATAACAGAAAGCTAGCTTTATGATACAGAGGAATGCAGAGCTCCCTGTCACTCAGAAGGCCTGACTTTGAGTAGTGAGTCCAATCAGTGGGGGAGCCCACCAGGGTAGGGATGGAATGAGCAACTGATGTCTTCTTTCGTTCCTTGGGAGAGGGTATGTTTTTTTTGGTTGGGGTGGGGGGGGGGCTGTCTCCTCTGCACCTGCCAGTCATCAGACCACCTACATGGCTACTTTCACCCACTCATTCCCCTTCATGAGGTAAGAGCATAGCTATCATCAAGCAGCAATTAAAGGTATTTTTACCTTTAAGGCCTGTCATTTCTCCTCACTGTACTTGCCAGTAAACTTCCAGAGGTAGGTTTGCAGATGGGTGTCACTTGCCTTCATGGATAATGTAACCATCATAATCTCTGCCCTCCCTGCAGCAAGTATCTTCATATGATCCATTATCTCCACCCAGGATTCTAGAATGCACTAAGGAATGCAAGCCCACCCCACCCACGACTGAAACAACTGAACAGACTTTGTCTCATTACTGTCTTTTGTCACTCCACTTTCCATCTCTTCCAGTGCTGGTGTGCTAATTGAACCTGGGTCAAATGAGTTAGTCAGGACTTTATCCCTGTATACCACAGACCCTGTGGGTCTGAGTGTTTGTCATAAATAGATACTCTGTAGTGGAGACTAGATAGCATTGCCATAGCTGTGTGCATGCTGCTTAGATGCATCAGTGGCGGTGGGGATTGTGTTGGAGCCCACTGTGTTGTGATCATAGGCATGGGAGCACATATTAGGGCGGCACAGTGATGCAGCGGTTAACGTTGTCGCCTCACAGCAAGAGGTTCTCTGGTTCGATTCTCAGCTGGGGTGCCTTCTGTGTGGAGTCTGCATGTTCTCCCTGTGTTCGCGTGGGTTTCCTCCGGGTACTCCGGTTTCCTCCCACATTCCAAAGACATGCATCTGGAGCATTTCACCCCAGGCCTCCGCTGAAAACAGGCTCTGTGGATCCTAGTCGGACATTCCCGGTCAACAAATGTTAAATAAATAAATAAATAAATGTGACATGCATTAAGTATTGCACAGTTTGTTCTAGTTAAGGATAGTTCATCCCCCACCCAAGTTTGTGTCCTACATCAATAATTTGCTGCTCCAGTTGCAGTATGATGTGCCTTTCCTTAACTATCATCTACCTTTTCAGTCAGGAGAAGACAGAGTTTCATTGCTTGACAAGCCACGCTGCTTCACAAGGGACGGCTTGCACCTGTCACCCCTGGGATTCCGGATATTGGTTAAGGCTCTTGCCACCTCCATAGTGCCTTTTTTAGGCAAGGCTCAAATTCTAAACCTACCACCCTAGAAAACAAAAATGGTAAGAAACTGAGGGTAATGCTGCTCAATGCCAGAAGTCTAAATCTCAAAATGCACGCACTTGAGGCCCTTCTCAGTATGGAGAACATCGATGTCTGTGCTGTAACTGAAACCTGGTTCAAGGCTCCTGAGAGCACCCCGGCACTATTAGGTTTTACCTCATATCATGCGTTCCGGCCCCAAAACCCGGACCACACCACAAGCGGAGGGTGTATCCATATTCATAAAGGATACCCACACATCCAGGTTGGTGGCAACGCACAAGCTTGGAAACCATCCAGGTGCAGCTAACCATAGGCAAAACTGCTCTACAAATTGTAGCATGCTACAGGCCACCCTCTCAAACTCAGGAACCCCACACAGCCTTCCTGAAGACACTGGAGGGTATAAATGTATCTCCAAACACCATCATATTGGGTGACTTCAACTACCCGAATATAGACTGGGAACATTACTCAAGCCCTAACTTTCTAGCCCAACGGTTCCTGGAGTTCATAAATTCAAATGTCATGGAACAGCTAGTCACTGTTCCCACGAGAGGAGAAAATATACTAGATCTCATTATCACAAACATGGGGACAAAATGCTCCACACGGAAGTATATCCCTCATTGGTGAGATCTGATCATAAAGTAATCTCACTGGAAATCCACATTCGCCCCCACCCCAAACAAAAGACCACAGTGAAGAACTTCTCTAAAGCAAACTTCACACTACTCAAGACTGGTGTGGTATCTTTCAAGGCCCCTGAGCCAGTGGAAACCACAACCCAAGCTGCGGAAGCCCTTACAAATGCCTTCTATGAACACCTCCAGGACTGCATGGATCAGGCAATCCCAAATAAAAACAAGACTCTTTCCACAAAGGGCAAACGTCCAGTCTGGTGGACCCCAGCCATTAACAAACTTTACAATAAGAGGAGAAAGCTATTACATGATAGAACAAAATCCATAAAAGGGAAGTCACTCCTGATCATTATTAGTAAAAAAATACGAGCACTCATAAAATCAGCTAAGGCCAATTTTGAGAGAAAAATTTCCATGGATTCAAAGGACAATCATAAGGCCTTTTTCAGCTATGTTAGGAACCTGGGTGGAAACTCCCAGATATGCTCAGAATTAGTCCAAAATGATACAAAAATCACTGAACCCACAGACATTGCCAACATACTGGCAGACAGGTTCAGTGCAAACTTCACCCCCCTCTCCCCCCCTAAAGGAGAGATAACTATCCCAGAGGAGTGTAGCCTCCCAGACATCTCAAATGCGCAGGTGAAAGCTGCTCTCTCTAAAGCTAAAAACACAGCATCAATGGGACCGGATGGTGTCCCCGGCTGTGTGCTACATGAGCTAAATGAGGAATTAAACCCGCACATAAGGCAGCTGTTTAATCTCAGCCTTACCACAGGATACGTGCCCAAGGAGTGGCGTACGGCAACTGTGGTCCCACTCCACAAAGGCGGTGCCTCTATGGACCCTGGTAATTACCGCCCCATAAGCTTAACAAGTCTAGTCTGCAAAGCTATGGAGAGGATCATAATGGAGCTCATAAACAAAGATATAGGGGACTTGCAGACATTGGACCCGACCCAGTTTGGCTTCGTCAAGGGCAGATCATGCCTTTTGAACTTGGTCGACTTCTTCGAAACAGTCACCAAGGCCATTGATGAGGGAAAGGCAGTCCATACAGCCTACCTTGACCTTGCAAAGGCTTCGACACAATACCCCACTCGGGTATTGTAGAAAAACTTACCAGCTTAAATGTAAACCCATATGTCACAAGATGGGTTGCAAACTGGCTTAAGGACAGAACCCACAGGGTTAGAGTTGCTGGCGCTATGTCAGACTCCAAGCCAGTCACAAGTGGTGTCCCACAGGGCTCGGTCCTTGGCCCCCTATTGTTCGGCATCTACTTCTCAGAAGTACAGGCCAACATGGGAGGACTTTGGCTGACAAAGTTTGCAGACGACTGCAAACTGGGCAGCATAGTGGAAAGTGCATCAGACACGGATATCCTTCAGAAGGGACTCACGGAAACAGATAGCTGGTGCCAGAGCCATGGCCTGAAGTTAAACGCCAAAAAATGTATAGTCATACCCTTCGGGAAAAACAAGGTAACCCCAAGCTACCATATAGGTGGCAATCCACTAAGCACAGAAGAGGTCATCAGGGACCTGGGGACCCAGGTTGACAGTGGCCTTTCTTTTGACACTCACATTGCTAAAGTGGTTAGAAAGACCTTCTACATTGCCCACCTGATCACCTATATATATATTTCTTCCAAACCGATAAGAGCAGGAGGTCCTGTTTTTGTGCCACTCAGTTCCAGGTTTGAGGAGCAAAAAAAAAAAAAGTCCTGCTTCTGCTTTTAAAACTGTAGAAGAAAGGCAGGTGCAGAAATGGATATCGGTAATGAACAATCTGTAGCCTGATCATCATCTCCCAGTCACTCCTCCTAATACCTTGCACCCTTTGCCACACCCTAGCTATACCTCCACAAATCAGACTATAAAACTAGAATAGCATGTAAAACAGAGTGTAGCAGCTTGTTTTTTTTTTAACTACATCAACAAAATAAATTAATTAAAAGTAAAAAAAACAATGGCTGTAGTAAACTTTAATCACTACTTTGCAGTCAGTCGTTTATAGCTTGCTACATCTATTATGTGTGAACTTCAAGGCGATCTTATATGAATTACACCCATGTCCACTAGAGGTGACTTTGCTCGAACATTACTGATAAAATGGTATCAACTGCTATTTATAAGAAGTTAAATGCACTAGCTCCATGGTATATGAAAGTATTCCCATAAATTCCATGCATAACATAGAGTAATCTTCTAAAACCTTTAGGTATGTTTGGTAATAATTGTATTGTCACTGTCCCTATCCTGGAAGTCTGATGTCAGGTACTGTGGTCGGTATATGTTGCTCGTTCATCCCTATTACAAGTAATAAGAGGGCTTGGGGCTTCATTCAGGTGCTTTCATATATACAAACACACTAGGATGGATAGTAGCATCTTTAAATACGACAAATTAACTAACAAACAGAGCTTACATACATACATGTTCACATCTCAACAGCTAACTACAAAATGGCAGTCAGGCTCACACGTGCTCAGTACGTATACTCTAGTGCAAGCCATTGGATAGCTTCTTAAAGGTATATACACATTCATATTGATCTACAGCATACATAAAGAGGGCACTACGTTAGACCTGTCATTTACAAACCTGTAAGCCTCACTTGTATTATCTGCAAACTTACACAGCTGGTGGTGAATGAATTTATCTTAAAACATTGGTTACCTTACATTGTTTAGATGAAAATTTTCCCCATATACGCCACTTGTTATATCTTGAAAAAGTTATTTGACACTGTCCACCGTAAGGGCATTATGGATAACATCATTCAGCTAAGACGTTAACAGTTATGCATAGCTCAGTGCATAAAATTTTGATTGTAATTCTTATCTTCTCTCTCTCCATCTCGGGTTACTTGTTTAGGTTTTCTGAGATGTCAAATGGTCTCCCTCAAGCCTCTGCATTAAGGCCAGTCCTGTATGTTTTTTTTCTCTCTCTCTCTCTCTTTTGGGTTACTTACAAGTAGAAAATTATGGATTGTAGAATATGCTGATGACTGCAGACTGAGGAATGTAGTTAATACCACTAAGGATCTGAAAGAAGATGATATGAATGAAGTCCATGTTTGATGGACTACCAGTATTCTGTCTTGTAGTGCTGTTTATGTGGTGTTTTTAAATTTGGAAATATATATTCTGATTACAAAGTTAATGAAGGGATACTAAAAGTAGACAGCAAAATAAATTTTCATTACAGCCAATAAACTGAGCAGGATTCAGTGTGTTGCAACAAAAGCTAAAAGGCTTACTCTGTAGCACACATTAAATTCAAATGCATAACCAGTAGGTCATGCGGTGCCTTTGTACCCCTAAATAAATCTCTGGTCAGCCTTTTATAGAACGTAACCTGGATTTTTATAGTCTAAAACAAGCCATCTTATACAGCTGAAGAAAAGTTAGCAGTTGTTAACAAAGAAAATCAGAATGGCTGGAAAAAACAAGCTATTGTAAAAGACATCTGAACTACCTCAGTTCTCTGCAGCCTGTAGACTTTACACGGAGCATTGCTTGCTATCTAAAGTCTTGCCTAAAACAATTCTGTTTAAAATCTTGTGCCTAGAACATACGAAAACAGAAACAGCATGGGTAACTTGTTTTAAATTTAAATAAACCAAATAAATATAGCTGCACTCAACAGAACAAATGCTTCCTGGCCAAATAATATTAAAATGCAGTAAGTTCCAAGAATTATGACCAAGAAACAACCACAAGGCAGCAGCTTTTCCAGTATTAAAAAGTGTTTTTAAGTAGTAGAAACGTACTCAGATAATATAAAAAATCCAACAGTTTATTTTGCAGGTACCAGGTAAGCGCTTTCACTAACAGCTTCATCAGACTGTTAAATTTTAAAAAACTTTCATTGCTTTATATACTGATCACATGTTAAAACTAATCATCCAATTTAGTGTCTTAAAGCAGAATAATCAGCATATATGCTATTGGATACTTACATAAAGCATATGTATATCAAAAAATAACAACCTATCTGCACATCTTAAATACTATATAAATAAATAGATTTCAAAACACATTACCTATGTATTATCACCAATTAATTGTATCAAATACTACCTTTAAAAACTACGAATAATACATACTTTCTATGAGAAATCATAGTAGTAAGCAGAACGATCAACATATATGCTATTGAATACTTGCATAAAGCATATGTTGCATAAAGCATATGTCCATCAAATAATTTTTTTATAACCTATCTACACATCTTAAATAATGTATAAATAATTAATTTTCTAAACACATTACTAGTATATTGTCACAATGCATTTTATCAAATGCTGCCTTTAAAAACTACGGATAATGCATACATTCTGTAAGAAATCTATGCGCGTATGCATATTCCATTTCCAATTAGTAGATAAGTGCATTTGTAACCACAAATTATACTAGTGCAATAAGTAACATCTCATTAATTTATCAAAATAAACTGTATTGACTAAATAAATAAGATAAGATAATGTATACATAAAAATTAACTAAATATGTAAAAACAATGTATACATAGAATTCATGGTCCTGATGCAACCATAACTTTACCTCTAATAAGTGATCAAATGCCTAGATTTTAATACAGGTTTCAATGAGGCTCTCTCATTGAGGCCTCTACCCTTATCTGCTTTCATTTTCATAATCCAGTTGATTTCCCTTTTTTCCGTACTGTTCCTTATATCACCTTCCCTTACAATAGGGGTAATGGTATCAATGACCATGAAACTAAACACATGCTCTTCCCCATGTGCCACAATATGTTTGGCCAATGCATTTTTGTTATGACCTATTCTAATCACATAAAGATGCTCTCTAATTCTAGTCCGGAAGGTCCTATTGGTCTTACCGACATAGAACGAGAGGCATCTTTGGCATACAGCCAAATACACCACATGGGTACTACTACAATCTGCATTTACATAAAATTTAAAAAAACTGGCCTGTATCTGGATTCATGAACCCATCTCCTGCTTCAATATGTTTACAAAAATTACATTTCCCCACATGGACTTGTCCCTGTGTAGTCATTGTGACTGATTTTAGTTACTGGATGACATAGTAGTCTTTTAAGATTAAATTTATTATTATACTGAAATCTAGGTTTATCCCCTACTATGTCTCTTAATTGTGGATCGACTGTAAGAATACGCCAATGATTATCTATAAGATCCGTAATGTTTGTATTGTCACTGGTATAATACATAGGTATTTTTAAGGAAGACATTTTACTATTATGTTGTTTAGGTGCATGTATCCGTGCAGAGTAATAAGGTGTAGCTGTACTTTCTCTCAATAGGTGCATATCTTGTGCCCCTGCATCTACCTCTGATTCCTTATATCCACGTTTAAGTAATCTACTCTTAAATGCATTAATTTCCTGTTGATATCCTTCTTCTGTGGCATTAAGGCGTGATATCCTAATGCTTTGACCCTTTATAATATTATTAAATATATGCGGGGGATGCATGCTATGTCGATGAAAAAAGGTATTCCTATAACATTTCTTTCTATAAACTCCCATGTTGACATGTGCATTCAATATTCTCTCCACAAATACATCCAGGAACTCAATCCTGATACCTGAATAGTTAGATGTAAACTTAAGGTATGTAGTCATGTTATTCATATATTACACATATCTTTCTAAATCCATTAAATTACCTTCCCATATGAAAAAAATGTCGTTGACAAAACGTCAGTAGAAAGGAATGCTCTTTTGATGCCATGCATTAGAAAATAAAGCTTCCTCTTCCCATATGGCCAAAAACATGTTGGCATAGCTATTTTCACAAGATGTGCCCATAGCTACGCCCTCATGTTGGATATATATATCATCATCATACACAAAGACATTGTTCTCAAATATAATTTCCAGGAACATACATAGAAGATTCATTTTTTGCTCTGTGTATTCACTATGTTTGACTAAATACTTTTTAATGGAAGTAATGCCTAAGGCATTAGGAATGATGGTAAATAGGGACTGCACATCTAAGGTTACAAACGCCATGTTGGGTTTTATATTGGTCCCATTAAAGAATCCATATAAATCCAACAAAAATTGTTTAGTATTAGTATCCTTAAGCATATTTTCATTTTTGTCTATAACTGGTCTAAGGTGTCTTTCAACATATAGCGAGAAAGGCTCCGTCCCCTACCGGAGACAATTGGCCTCATGGGAGGATTAATTCCATCTTTATGGATCTTCGGTATCCCCTATATAGCTGGAATCATTGGGTATTCCACTTCCAGGAAACTTGCTAGTTCTGTTTTAATAATATAGCTGTTCACTAAATCAACTATCGTATCATATATGTTTAACTTGATTTTGTCTAGTCTTGTCCTATCAACAATACCATAAATTGCTTCATTACTGAGCATATTCTTCATAGTCTCATGATATTTTATCTTGTCCATGACTACCAGGGGTCCACCCTTATCCACTCGTCTAAATACCACTGTATCATCCTGTTTTAACCTCTGAAATGCTTTCCTTTCATTATTATTTAAATTACTTCTATTGCATTTTTTATAAGTGGCATTACTTCCATTAAAAAGTATCAAGTCAAACATAGTGAATACACAGAGCAAAAAAATGGATCTTCTATGTATGTTCCTGGAAATTATATTAGAGAACAATGTATTTGTGTAGGATGATGATATATATATCCAACGTGAAGGCGTAGCTATGGGCACATCTTGTGCCAATAGCTACGCCAACATGTTTATGACCATGTGGGAAGAGGAAGCTTTATTTCCTAATGCATGGCATCAAAAGAGCATTCCTTTCTATCTTCGTTTTGTCAATGACATTTATTTTATATGGGAAGGTAATTTAATGGATTTAGAAAGATATGTGGAATATATGAATAACATGACTACATACCTTAAGTTTACATCTAACTGTTCAGGTACCAGGATTGAGTTCCTGGATGTATTTGTGGAGAGAATATTGAATACACATGTCAACACGGGAGTTTATAGAAAGAAATGTTATAGGAATACCCTTCTTCATCGACATAGCATGCATCCCCCGTATATATATTTAATAATATTATAAAGGATCAAAGCATTAGGATGTCATACCTTAATGCCACAGAAGAAGGATATCAACAGGAAATTAATGCATTTAAGAGTAGATTACTTAAACGTGGATATAAAGAATCAGAGGTAGATGCAGGGTTACAAGATATGCACCTACTGAGAGAAAGTACAGATGCACCTTATTACTCTGCATGGATACATGCACCTAAACAACATAATAGTGAAATGTCTTCCTTAAAAATACCTATGTATTATACCAGTGACAATAGAAACATTAGGGATCTTATAGATAATCATTGGCGTATTCTTACAGTCGATCCACGATTAAGAGACATAGTAGGGGATAAACCTAGATTTCAGTATAAGAATAAATTTAATCTTAAAAGACTACTATGTCATCCAGTAACTAAAATCAGTCACAATGACTACACAGGGACAAGTCCATGTGGGAAATGTAATTTTTGTACACATATTGAAGCAGGAGATGGGTTCATGCATCCGGATACAGGCCAGTTTTTTAAATTTTATGTAAATGCAGATTGTAGTAGTACCCATGTGATGTATTTGGCTGTATGCCAAAGATGCCTCTCGTTCTATGTCGGTAAGACCAATAGGATCTTCTGGACTAGAATTAGAGAGCATCTTTATGCGATTAGAATAGGTCATAACACGAATGCATTGGCCAAACATATTATGGCACATGAGGAGGAACATGTGTTTCATTTCATGGTCATTGATACCATTACCCCTATTGTAAGGGAAGGTGATATAAGGAACAGTACGGAAAAAAGGGAAATCAACTGGATTATGAAAATGAGAGCAGATAAGGGTAGAGGCCTCAATGAGAGAGCCTCATTGAAACCTGTATTAAAATCTAGGCATTTGATCGCTAATTAGAGGTAAAGTTATGTTGGCATCAGGACCATGAATTCTATGTATACATTGTTTTTACATATTTAATTGATTTTTATGTATACATTATCTTATTTATTTAGTCAATACAATTTATTTTGATAAATTAATGAGAAGTTACTTATTGCACTAGTTTAATTTGTGGTTACAAATGCACTTATCTAATAATTGGAAATGAAATATGCATACGCGCATCGATTTCTTATAGAATGTATGCATTATCCGTAGTTTTTAAAGGCAGCATTTGATATAATGCATTGTGACAATGTACTAGTAATGTGTTTAGAAAATTATTTATTTATACAGTATTTAAGATGTGTAGATAGGTTATAAAAAATTATTTGATGGACATATGCTTTATGCAAGTATTCAATAGCATATATGTTGATCGTTCTGCTTACTAGTATGATTTCTCATAGAAAGTATGTATTATCCGTAATTTTTAAAGGTAGTATTTGATACAATTAATTGGTGATAATACATAGGTAATGTGTTTTGAAATCTATTTATTTATATAGTGTTTAAGATGTGCAGATAGGTTGTTATTTTTTGATATACATATGCTTTATCTTAGTATCTAATAGCATATATGCTGATCATTCTGCTTTAAGACACTAAGTTGGATGATTAGTTTTAACATGTGATCAGTATATAAAGCAATGAAAGTTTTTAAAATGTAACGGTCTGATGAAGCTGTTAGTGAAAGCGCTTACCTGGTACCTGCAAAATAAACTGTTGGATTTTTTATTTTTTTATATTATCTGAGTATGTTTCTACTACTTAAAAATGCGTTTTAATACTGGAAAAGCTGCTGCCTTGTGGTTGTTTCTTGGTCATAATTCTTGGAACTTGCTGTGTTTTAAATTTAACATAAATAATAGGGAATATGAGAGTACCCCAACTTTCGAATAAATTAATACTCATAAGAAGGTTAAGAACTTTGCTAACAGTATTAAAAACAGTACTTGTAGTGCTGAGTTGGGATGTACTGAACTTGCTGTAGTCCTGCTATGTTAACTGTTTTGCTTCCGTGTTGCTGTTTAATCTGGGTATGGATCTGTTGCACTAAGTTATATTTTACTTTATATTACCATAATAGTTAATTTCATACTGTTGCTTTAGAGTCATTAGGTGTGACTATGGATTTCTGTATTTTTTATTGATTTAATGAGGTCCTTCAAGTTAAAGCTAAATCTCATGATCCGATTCATTCACTTAATTGTAGGATAGTTGAGGGCTTCTTCTACTTAATCCTGGTGATGTTTTACCAGTTAGGTTGTAAATAATATCTGGTCACATACTTGGTCACTTTGTCAGCATGAATATGCAGGTTACTTTGGCTCCCTTCTCTTGCCAGACAGTTGACTTTGGGAACTATGGGCAATGTCGTAATTGTTTTCTACTTATTGACAGTCATTTCGTTTTACCATTTATCGATGCTACTTGAGAAAGTTGTAAATACTGATAGCATTCCCTCTGTATTAAAATGCAGCACCTATCACTCATCCCGGCACTTGGGGGCAGTGTGGGATTATCTGCTGTTATCTGTTAAATTATAACCTTGCTCCACATACTTCAGGATTCAGAATTTGAGACCTATGACATTTTGGTTGTGTTTGATAGTCAACTGACCCATCACTTACAACTATGGATCCCATGTCACATAATGCCCTCATTTGGTACCTTAACAGGTTGGACTCTGAATCTGTTAATCTCAACACTCTGTCTGCAGCTTCAATAATCTGTCCATCATTTGGTAGTCTTGCATATGTAGAAATCATGTATGCCTAGTGTTCTCTAGATTTTATTAATACCAACCCTCTTAATCAGATTGTATTAGTTTTGATGGCTCTGTCACTTACCTGCGTACCCACTGATGTTTTCTGCTGGCAAAGTGAAGTTTAGCTGCTGAAGCAGTTCCATACTGTACATTCTTTGTGGGTAGGAGTGATAAGCCACTGGTTCCTTAGAGAATGTGAAGCTGAATTATAGTGTTTATAATATGATTAAGTTTATAGATTTTTTTCCAAAGTGTCTTGGGACACCCTGCTACATAGTTTTAATTTGTATAAGCTACACTGCTTTTTCACAGTACCTTCTGGAACAACTATTGTTTGGTTTTATACCACTCACATTATTTCATGTTGCACAGCTCAGAGTAGAGGATTTATACTGTTGTGAATTGTGCTACAGTGGAAACATAGTGGAACAACACTGAGATGGCCTCTTGAAAGCTGCTGTTGTGAGCAGACTCTTGGCTTAGTTTGGCCTTAGTTGTTGGCAGCACTATAGGGTCACCTATTTGATGCAGGCCTAGGCTGGGATAAAAATGCAGGAGTGCAGCTACAGGGGCAAAAGGTTTTGCTTACCCATCTTGTTTCCCTCACTGCTACTGCAGGGGACTGTAGCTTTGTAGGTATCATTTTGCAAGAAAAATAAAATCATTAACCCAATGATATCCCAGAAAATTCATAAATTAGTACAACCCTACCCATGTAATTTAGATCTTTATGATTGAACAACAAGCACAAAGTTGTTTATCAAGTGCCTTATTGAGTCTTGTTTTGTCGCATGTATAGCGTTGTTGCCTCACAGTAAGACGCTGTCCAGTTCGATTCTCAGCTAGAGTGTCTTCTGCGTGGAGACATGCGTGAATGGGCATACCTTCGTTGAAAGTTGTGCATCAGGGCTGGTAACTCGGCACATAAAAATCAACTACCAATCATTAGTGGACCGGAGTTCCGCTGTGGTGACCCCTAACCGGGAAAAGCCGAAAGACACAACAACAACTGTGTCTAGCAACTGCAAGGTCACTGAATGTAGGGGTTAAAGATGCATTCCCTTACCCCCCCCCCCCCGAGCAGGAAATTAGACCTATTTGGATCTGTCTTATTTATTGTTATTGTTGTTGTTTTATTTTATTTTATTTATTTTTTACTGAAACATATTCCAACTACAGCGACCCATTTGGAAGTAACAGTGGCTGAAGTCTCTAGTAAAGAAAGCAAGAGCACACATCTTAATTTCCAGACTTTCTACTTAGTTCCACCAACAATCTCCAAAGTGAATCACAGAGCATCAAAGGTGGCCTTCTGGAAGGTGGAACTAAACAGAAAACCTATAGCCTTTGAATAAAGGTGGTTAATGGCCACAGCAGCATTAGAAATCTGCAGGTGTCTGCACTATTATATGTGGAGAGTCTGTCAGGAAATGTAGGTGGGGTATAGCTCATGTAGGGCATAGCGGGTATATTTTTAGACCCTGGCAGGCAACTAGATAGGGATTTATTTATTTTACATTTGTTGACCGGGATTATCCGACTGAGCTGAAGAGCCCTTTTTCAGCGGAGGCCCAGGGAGAAATGCTCCAACATATACGATTTTCATTATAAATTAGCATTAAACAGCAATATTACAGGATTATTACAAGGCATTAAGTAGCAATACAATGTTATGCATACCTCTCAAGTGTACCTCGGTATGAGGAACATTCTGATTTTGAGATGTAAAGAAAAATCTGAGTGGAGCTCTAATTGTACAGTTAAAAGCAGACTGAAGGTATCTTGATCATTTATCTGTGAAATTTGATGCAGTCAACTACATATCCTTGGGAAGAGAGTTTAGTGTTCAACTAAATATAACTATCAAGGCATCTCAGTGGCTCTATGGTAGACTGCTGGGCACAGAAATGTAGCATAACACAGTGGTCAACTAAAATAACTGTCAGATATTGTAGTGGATCTGTGGTAGACTGCTGAGCACGAAAATGCAGCATAACATTATTTTTGTTTTGTTTCAGCTACCTGAAGAAAGTGAGTATTTTACCACAGCTAAAATAAATTACTGTGGCCATTTCTGTGAGCCAAACTGATGTGGCTGGCAATGTTTATTTTTAGCAGAGCTACATTAAATTACTGGGCCATTTTTAATGTATTTTATTATGAGACAACAAAGGTGCATTCAAAGTCCCTATTATTGCTAGATGCAGGGGCTGTCTGTGGATAAAAGTGAGTTACACTGGCTTGCTATGATTGGTCAATATGAAACGGTCATTATTATAGCTTTGCAGGACTAATATGTATTTGAATGAAGCAATCTGTGGTTGGCTACAGTGGGTTTCTAATAAAAAGAGATGGAATAAACTACTGTAGTTATTTATTATTATTATTATATTACTGTGAAATACCTGAGGTGTGCTTGGGTAAACAAACTGTCTGTAACTGGTAAGTATGTGGTCTGTTTGTGGGGGGAATAAAAACAGCTGAATTTACATTAACCTGGCATTGCAGGACTGGCTCATGTTTGTGAGAAGCAAATTTGGAATACTTTTGGTATGGAATTTTTTTTGAAATCACAACCAGATATTTGAAGTGAGTGCACACAGTCAATAAAGTGGCTGTAATTGATGGGTATAGAGACATTCTATACATAATAGTAACTTAACACTGTTATTTTCTTACAGCTTTATAGTCACTGAACTGACTCAGCTGGAGCAGTGGCATAAAAAGTATTGCATTTGACAAAAATAGTGACTTAACACTGATATTTTTTTACAGCTTTATAGTCACTGAACTGACTCAGCTGGAGCTGTGGCATAAAAAGTATTGCATGTAACAAAAAATAGTGACTTAACACTATTTTCTTACAGCTTTATAGTCACTGAACTTGACTCAGCTGGAGCAGTGGCATAAAATGTGTATTGCATTTGACAAAACCCATGCAAATTAATTGCTGCTCTGGCTTATGCATGTATGAGCATGGGAGGGTGCACTGTAGTATATCTAAGAGTAACTAGTTAGCATTCATCTCTTTCACTTTACAGCACAGTCAGACATTAGCCTCTTAAAAAAAAGTGAATGTCTTTGTCTGGGCAGGTTGTACATGACATCAACTGATTATTACCACACTGTTGTAGTGAATAGGATTGCCACCTCACAGGACTTGGGTCTCTTATTAAGTTCTTGGCTGGGGTTCCTCCTGTGTTGAGACTATATGACCACCTTGTTTCTAATCAGATATGTTTTCTGGTTTCCTCCACAACACACAAGCATGCCTTAGGTGAACTGCTATTTCTCTAATTTGCCTGTAGGCAAGTGTGTAGTTAACATGTATGCATGCCTGAGCGCAGGCACATCTTGACCAACAGCATCAGAGTGTGTGTGTGTGTGTGTGTGTGTGTGTGTGTGTGTGTGTGTGTGTGTGTGTGTGAGAAAACATGAGGAAAATAATAACTCCAATTTAATTTCTGGTCACATGCAATACTGGGGCAGGGTATGTAAATAGTTGGTGTCAGGCATATGTACACCACATTTCTCTTTACCCATATTCCCAAAAGGCCCCCAGAGGATGTCCCTTTCACAGTATTCATCCCCTACACAGGTTTAGGATATTCTGCCAGTTCTGCAGGAGTTTGATGATATGTTTACTGGTATGCGAGGGTGTACCCATGGGATAACAAACCATCTGTGCACAGTCCCCCCAGTGTCCAATTGTATAGGTTCCTCGTAGAGTGCCTGAGTGAGTTAATCAGACTCTAAGAGAGGATCTGCTGGAAATTTTGAATTTGGGGGTATTCCAGGAGCACAACAGTCTACTTTTGTTTTAACATACTTTTTGCCAAAATCTAAGCTAATAAATCTTCATGTTATTTTGTTTTAATACACAGCAATAACATATATTCCTGATATCTAATGTGAAATAATTTTAAGTGCTGAAGGCTAGTAGGTGGAGAGGTTTTTGTTTTTAGAAAACGGAGAGATTTGTGAAGTTTTTATCTTTTTTTTAATCTGTTGCCCTAGTAAAGTGGAAACAGTGACTTGCCACATATCTAGGCATTGTTCTGCTTTATATAGGTTCATAAGTAAGTACTAGGCTGTCTGCCCAAGGGCATTTATAAGCCTAGCCAGAATGTGTTGGCTTTTGCCACCCCCTTATATTAGTTCCCTGTGCCTCTGTCCAGCAGAGCCATTAGTTCCCTGCACCACTGTCCAGCAGAGCCATTAGTTCCCTGCACCACTGTCCAGCAGAGCCACTGCAGTGATCCCCGGGGTAAATTTTCTGTTTCCCATCCACCCGTCAAGGTTTCTGTTGAAGAGTGTTAGTGAGGGGCTGTGCCTGATGTGTATTGAAATCCTGTTCCAAAGCATGGGGAGTCTCTGGGATAGGAATCTATCCCTCCAGCATGTCCTATTTATCGTTGTGGTGAGGTTTATATATGTTGTAAATTAACTCAGCATTTTTGATAGTGAAGGATTTTTTAACCTCTTGACTTATTTTTCTTTTTACAAAATGTTTTTATTGAATTATCACTTCTGACATAAGCAGTAGGTTCATAGGTTGGTACTAGGCTATCTGCCCGAAGGCATTTATACGCCTTGCCAGAATGTGTTGGCTTTCGCCACCCCCTTAGATTATTTCCCTGTGCCTCTGTCCAGCAGAACCACTGAAGTGATCCCCGAGGTAAACTTTCTGTTTCCCATCCACTCATCAAGGTTTCTTTTGAAGAGTGTTAGCGAGGAGCTTTGCCTAATATAGACTGGGATCTTGTTCCAAAGCATGGGAAGTCTCATACGTAAATCATACGTTTATATAAATTAAAACAAACCATATTGACATTCTCAGTTGCAAACATTATACATCACATTTGTCTTCTGTACAGTCATTGTTAATTGAACATTACATACCTCATTCAATTCTTGTCTTCCCTTAAACCTCCTTTCTCTTCCAAAGCATTATTCTGTATGTAGTCATTTATAAAACAATTCTGTTTTAAATAATTTTACCTGTGTTCAATATTCATGGAAGTTTTTTTATGTATTTGTGTATTATTGAATTGTTTTGTAAATGAGTTTTAATTGAATAACAATTTCTAGTTGTTTATTTGTTGATTTGATATACATAAGGTGTTTGGTTAATATGTTTTAACAGTTTCTGATGAAGTCTTTGCAGACAAAAGCATATATTAAAAAATTTGAACACTAATTCTATAGTTTTGTCACTGACTGTGCTTTTCTCTACACAGTGTTTTTTTTGGTTCATTTGAGCTTCTTTCTACCATTGTTGGAACAGTCTTATCTGTATTGTTATTATTCTGCAGGTATTGTTCCCACAATTCCCATTTATATGTATAATTCGCATTTACCCTTTTCTAAAGATCTCACTTCCAGTTTTTTTATCTCTGCTCCTATATTCATTACTTCCAATATTGTTGTTTTAGAATTTGATTTCCATTTTCTAATAATTGATTTTTTGGCAGTGACTAGAATTAAACTCAGCAAGGCCTTCCTATGTCTATGCAATTCAGATTCTGTATCACAGCTCAAAAATAGTTTCTTTAGTTTCACCAATTTGCTCACCCAGTATTTCTGACAAAGTAGTTTGAAGGCACTATACCATGCAATAAATGCTCCATATGTAAAAATGTGATCAGTGGCTTTAAGTATATTAGTGGACATACATTTTTGGTTAGGGGTAACTTTAATTGAAATACATGTGGGGATATATATGCTCTTTGATGTAGTTGTAATAAATATTACATTGGTGAGACAAGCAGAAGCTTTAAAATCCACTTTCAAGAACACCTAAGAGACATAAAAATGCCAGAATTTATAGCCCCCTTGGTAGTTATTTTTCTGAGTTTCATAAGTGTAACCCTAATCACATTATTGGTTGTGTCTTAGAAAAAGTTGAGGTATCTTTGGGGGAATTAGTGAATTTGGGTGTTAAGTTATGTAAAAAGGAAACGCTATATATTTTAAAGTTTAACACTTTGCAACCCTTAGGGTTAAGTAAGGAATGTGACTGGAAGTATATAATTTAATTTGATTTAACTTAATTGATTAATTGCAGTGGGTGTGACTTGTAAATTTCAGGTGTATATAATTTTGATGTTTTTTATGTTATTTTACTCTTTGAAGGCTGTAGAGCCGAGGCGCTAAGTAATAAAAGGTTGGACTGTTCGTTGTCTTGGTGGTATAGTTTTTCTGTCAGAGTAGTCTGTATGGAATTTTTGAAGTCTGCCAACTCATTATACACCCAAAAAATGTGTTCTCAATTATCTGTTTCTTCCTCATCACACCTCCAACATTTGCAGTCCACCTGTGGAAAAAGTTCTTTGGTGTCTACTTCAGGTATAAGAATATCTGTGCAAAAACTTCCAAACAAAAATCCTAACTTCTAGACTTGGTTGCATATTTGGGAGCCCATGCACATATCTTCCCATTGTTACTTCCCAATTCTTAACTAACCTCCTGTAATTGATTCCTGTAGTTATTATCGTGCAATATTTTATATACCCTAATTAAGAGTATCCTTTTTTAACAACAGCTTCTATTCTAGATTCAAGTAAAAACTCTTGCAGTGTTGGTCTTTTACTCTGGATCTCCCTATTTCTTTCTCTGTTTATACACTGATATCAATTATTTACAGAGAAGGCAGTCTCTAGCCTGCAGTCCAATTGTAGTTTTAGCCTCTTCCCATTCTTTTACCTTTACCTGTCTAATTATTTACTGTCAGTACTTTGGTTCCTTTGCCAGTTTTCTCCCGTAAATTCTGCCTCCTCCTGCCTATTGTCTGCACCCCTAATTGCAGCCATCCCTATCAGCAGAATCTCCTTTCTCCATTCTCATGTTGGCTTAGTTCTTAGAATACTTTCTGCTACGTTATGAATATAGTATTCCCCATGGCTATTGTTATTTTCCTTAAGTATCTGTGTTGAAAATCCCAGTCACTCCTTATTTCTCAAGCTTTCTCTCTGTTTCATCATCAACATCCCCTTCCACTTTAAATTATATATTTCTGTTTGTGCTATGTGTAGGAGCCTTAACTGTGTAGGTCTGAAATATTCCTTCAAATCAAACAATCCCAAACCACCTTGTTGCATAGGAAAGATCAACTTATCCCACTTTGCTCTTGCCCTTTCCCCCTAGATAAAATCCTTCAACTCTGTATTAGTTGCTATCCATAGCTTCTCCTCTGGTTGATAAAAATATGTTTGACCTGTGTACAAGACTAAAGGAGAGTACAAACATTTTCACTGCTTGTATCTTATTGTCCATATACATAAAACAGAGCTTCCAGTTTCTCAGTTTTTTCGTCTTTTGTTTAGTCTCTTACCACAAATCCTTAGCTGCCACAAAAGAATCCTTTTTATCCCATACCCCTAAGTACTTCATTTTATCATGTCCCTATAAATATAGTCATTGCTGAACCAATTCATATGCGGGTACATAGTTTACAACTATTGTCTTTATTTTATTTTCATTAGTTTTGTATCCTGCAAAGACTTGAAGCTACCTCAGATTTTTCCACAACACTGAAATGTTCTTTTCTGGTTTCATTAGCTACAAAATGATATAATCTGCAAATAAACCAATTTGTCTTGATTACCATGCCAATTATATCCTTGAATTTCTGAGCTCCTTATTTTCTTTGTCAGTGGTTCTAAATATAATACAAATAAAGAGAAAGAGGACACCCCTGTCTGGTTCCACTGCTCAAACAGAACATTATCATAGAGGACCTCCCCCCCAGACATTAATTTTTCATCTCTGATCCCTCATACATACTCCTAATTAACCTTATTATTGTGTCAGGGAATGCAGTTGTTTCCATTGCCGTACTCCTAAAACCCAGCTTACTGTGTCAAATGCTTTATTACATCTAGACCCAGTAAAAATAGTGGTATTTTCTTACATTCTGCTTCCCTCTAGAGCATAATTTTCTGTTAATGTTGTCAAATGTTTGCCCCCCCCCCCGAAAAAGCACATTGATCCATATCTCTCAGTTTTGGAAATACCTTTACCATTCTTTTAGCCATTACAGACATAAACAGTTTGTAATCTTTGTTTAGAACTGAAATGTGATAAGATAAAGCTGGTTCTGATGGGCCATTATTGTCTTTAGGTATTCAACCACCACATCCAGATCCACCACAGCTTTCTTCTAGGATGTTTAGGATTCTCCTCCTTTTAAAATACTGTTAAATAAAATCTTCCAGATCTATATCACTTTCTTCCCTCCTAGCTTCTAAAACCTCCACAAGAATGCCATCTATTCTTGGAGACTTTCCTGTAGATTGGTAATACATTACCATTTTTATCTCATCTCCTCCTATCCTAACTGTTATCAACTGCGTCTGATCTGCCTCTAACCTTGGCATACTTAATTTTTCTATAAATATTTCCATTTGTACTTTTTCTTGATTTCTGAATTTCTCTTTATACAGATTTTCATAAAATTTCTAAAATATTTCTAATGCTTCTACAGGATCTCTGGTTATTTTCCTTATTATAGGCTACCTACGCTTGGCAACAACCATTTCTACTTTCTCTTGCCTGAGCTGTTGTTAAAAGCATTTGTGCTATGGTTTTATCAAGCTGCTTAACAGCATTTTTTCTAAACTTATGCATATTATCCAGGTAGTCCTTTCTTTTTCCATTACTGTCAGTGTCTTCTTAACCTAATGGCTGACTGCTGTTTTCGTTAAACAATTTTTTAAAAATGAAACAATACAAAATAAAATAAGCAATCACCATTAACATATTTATAAAGTTCATAACAAGTTATACAAATTTTAACAAATCCTGCATTTGTCTAAGAGATTGTTTAATGTTATCCAGTAATTATAAGAGGAAGTGATATTGGTTGCTTTCATCTTAATTGTAGAAATTTCTCTTTTGGGAACTATTCTTATATATTTTTTCCTCCTTTACCTCCAGTTTAAATTTCAGTTTGAGTACTTCTTTTTGTGATAACAACCACTATTTAATGATTGACAGTGCTCAGTCATGTGGATTTTTTTTTTTTGGCTTTCTTTTTAAACTGGGTTTCTTATTTGACTTTTATTTTCTGATGCAGTTTTTGTTTTTACTGTTAAAGAACAAAGCCCTAAAAATGCAAACTGTGTCTGGAGCCTTGACTAGGTGGTTGGTAGAATTGTTCTCAGTTACTAAGTTTGGTTTGTGTTCTGCTATGCTTTTGGTGTTCTTTTTGTCTCTCTAAAAATCTTTGAAAAATGTTCAGGCTTGGGCTTTAATCAATGTAAACTTAATGTATTACTTCTAAACAAGAATATAAACAAATTAAGAAATGATAATGAATTTAACTGGAATAATACTCAAGTGAAATACTTAGGTAATTTGCTAGAATATTTCCCAAGTAATTGATGAATGGAAAAAATATTTTTTATAATGGAAGAGAGACAAACTTTGATTAAAATGATAGTTCTCCCCAAAATTTATTATTCAATCCCTTGCTAATGTAATTAGCAAAAGGTTCTATAATGAGCACAAATAATGATGGTGATAAAGGACATCCGTATTTAGTTCCCTTACAAAGTTTAAATGAATTAGAGAGAAGTAAACTGAAATTAATAAAATTATGGTATACACTCATAAGAAAATCAATAATTTTTTTGAAAAGTTATATTCCTTTACAGTATCAGATAGAACCACTTCACTGCATAAAATGCTTTACTTATGTCTAAACTAAAATATTGCCATTCTTTCTTAGTTATGTTTTGATAGTCAATTAATGAGTACATTATTAAGATATTATTTATTCAGTTTGATCATCATTAACAATGGTAACTAAATTATTTTTGATCTATTCACAAAAAATAGTCATAAATATTTTATAATCTACATTTAAGAGAGAGAGGTGAGAGAGAGAGAGAGAGAGGTTTAGGTTTTATCTATATTCTTGTTATCTGTCTGTGTTTCTGATTTTAAACTATTAAGTTTGGTTTGTATAGAAAGTAAATCTCTATCCCATTCTTTTACTTTGCGAATATAACAGTTTTTAATTCTACCATTTACATAAGCTTTAAGGATTCCCATAATATGATATTAGTGACTTCCCTATTACTATTTATTTCAGTGAAATTCTTTAATTATTCTAAAAAAACAGTCTTTGAAACCTTTGATATTTATTAATTAAGCTTGATTTACATTTTATGTTTAATTAAATTAAACTTTGCTGCATTATGGTCTGATAATGGACAGAATATGATAATGACGGTCTATGATGAATAATAGATTATTTGAAACAAAAACTTTATGCTAAATTGTGTAGCAAATATATATGAATAATAAGTATAGTTTAAAGAATTTATTTACTTCTTTAAGATGTGTAGATTCAAGAAATCTAGCTAAGCCTTTAGCATAGGGAGTTATTCTAATTTTGCTATTGGAAGTGGTATCATTTTTACATAAAATGCAACTAAAATCTCCTGCTAACATGAGATCTCCTTTCATGTAAGTGACTATATTTTTTAATTGTTTATTTGCTATTTTGACTCCAATTCCTGTAATACAATAAGAATTCACCAGAGTATAAATCCTATTGCTAATTTCTATTATAATGATGCACAGCATAGCATTAGCATCTGTGAAAGAATTTATCATCTTAGGAAGTCCAATGGTATTCTTCCATAAATGGCAACACCTCTTATTTTCCTTTTAAAAAATGAATGCTCTTTTATATTTAGTCTCTTGATGTCCTCTTCAGTAAGATGAGTTTCTTGTAAAAAGACAACTTGAGCTTTGTGTAATTTTACAAACTGAAGAAGACCATCCTCTTTAAATTACTGATCAAACCATTTGTATTAAGTGATGAACATGAAGAGACAGCATTTAGGTTTAAACAACATATCTCTTGCTATTTACAGCCATGAACTGCAAGTGAAAACTGTAAGTATTTATTCCTTCTATACAGGAACCACTCCTAGAATTTGATACTATAAAAAACAACACACACATTATGGATATAACCAAAAAATTAAATCTTGAATTGAACAATAAAACTAAATTAATCAATCCTAACCTGGAATGTAATATTCCTAGTATTGATGGGTAACCCATTCAAACTACTCTTTCTCCTTTGCTCAAGCATACCGGTCCTGTATGATCTGCTACTCCTTATGAAACCTAAAACTTTAACAAAATTGGAAGTTGAAATAAATGAGCCTTTTTAATTTAAAAATATAAGTATCAAAGATTCGATTAGATATGTAATTAATATGTATAGTAATTATAAATATAGTAAGAACCATTACATCTCTTAATTCCATCTTTTAATTACCATTTATCTATTCTTTTTCCTCACTTTGCCCTTGTTCCCTGTCCTCTCCTAGTAAACCTTATTTCTTCTTTCTGTATTCATTCTTTAATTCACTCAGTCTTACACTTAGTTTTTTCCCTCTTTCTCCTTTCTTCTCTCCTCCCCTCTTCCCTTCTTCTTTTCCTTCCATTTTTCCTGTTTACTTCCCCCCTTCACTTTTGATACTTTGCCTTGTCTTTGTCCACCTTTCTAACCGTTTCTTTTTCCTCCTTTTCCTTTTTTATTTCATATTTTTGTCAATAATCTCATTCCTTTCCGATATAGCAATTAATTTTTATGTCTACTAAATGAAATAACAAGCTATTTATGAGTCAGAATAATGTATAAGATGATTAAAATGAACAATAACCCCACTGTAATTACCCAAATATGAGTTAAGTGTATGTTTAGTGAATTTGAGTACTAAAGCTTCATTATCCTACTGGTATGAAACAGAACTAGCATATAACAGTTTGGAGCCATTTTAGTAATTTTTCCAGTTAACTCCTGTAATTAAAACAGTTGAGATAATAATCAACTACTGTTTTTTAATTGCAGAAAATTGGCTCTGTATTAGCTGGCTGAACAAGTGGCTTATAGGGTATAGTGTCAACAAAGCAGGATTCATTTACTTTTTTGGAGATGAGATTACTTACAGGTTGGTTCTAAACTGTTCCTAAGTCCATAGTAGTCATGCAGGCTATAATAAAAGAATACTTAGTTCTAAAAATCCTTGCTACTACTACCTAGGAGAAAACTGGTCAGTTAAAGGGCTCCTATATAGTTTCAAAACAACTTTATCTTGTAGAAAAGTGAGCTGTGCAGACTGGTCTTTGTCTTGATCCTTTTTTATGGAGTTGTGTATCTGTATTTTGAACCAGCTTCTCTACTTTTGTTCACAGGAAAAAACGGTCATATCCATCTTCCTAATGGCATTTGCCTGATGTTTCTGTTGCTTATATGATGTGCCATTGTAGTATATATAGTGTAGCTTCTCTGAGTGATACAACTGTGTGTACTGTACTGGGGATTTTCTTTCCCCTGTTGTCATACAACTGTGAAGTTTTACATAAGTAAAGGAGGTGTGTGGAAAGACTTACACCCCCCCCCCCCCCATGTAACACTGTTGTTTTTAGTGAGTGTGTGTAGAATTTAGGGGAACTGGTTCATCTTTTGTGATCAGGCAATAATTATTTGTCAGCTGTTCTTGTCTCAATCAGTCATGGAGAAGTTTCTGAACCTATAGTTGCTAGCCTACAAGCTTTAGCCAAAGAAAAGCCTTAATAGCAAAAAAGAGTCTAGAAATTATTCTTCCAAAATCAACACCCTTAACCTGTTTGGTAGGCTATACAAATGTTATTCTTGAGTGACCTTATACCTACCAGCTCTCCTGTATGAATCTGACACCTGACTAAACCCAAGCAGTATTGATAGTGACCTCAGACTGGAAAGTTGCAGAGGTAAATGGAAGTTGGGGCAGTTGTCTTCTGCAAGACATATTTTTGATACGCTTGTTAACCACTTGTTTCCCTTTGATAAAGGACATGCAAGTATTATTTTGGAGCAGCACTAAAGAATGTCAGACAGCTAACATCTGACAACATCTATGTGGACAAAAATTAGCAGTTAATCTCTTGGACACAAGACAGTAGATCTCCAAAGTGAAACAGGCAAACATGACCCTTACATGTATATTTTTTGTTACATATCTATTATACCATCTGTGATATCCATGGTGGTGGTGCTGCGGTAGCGCTGTCACCTCACAGTAAGACGCTGTCTGGTTCGACTCTCAGCTAGCGCGTCTTCTGCATGGATACATGCGTGAATGGGCGTACCTTCGTTGAAGGTTGTGCGTTAGGGCTAGCAACTCAGCATGTAAAAATCAACTGCCAATCAATCATTAGCGGACTGGAGTTCTGCTGTGGCGACCCCTAACCGGGAAAAGCCGAAAAGAAATAACAAAATCTATTACACCATCTGTGAAAAGTTCTTAAAAAAGGATAAAGAAATAAATGACATAATACAGAAGATTTCACTTTTTGCAAAGGCTAAGTTTCAGGTCCTGTAATCCTTCCTTGAGTCAGACAGTGACCCACTTCCTGATTGTAGAGCTCAGCTAATTAGTGCAGCCAGTGTTGGTGGTTATTATCACACAATAAAAAGCTTACTAGATTCATTTCCCCAGGGAAGGGAAAGAATGCAGTTGTACATAGCAGAAGGTTAGAGAGTTGTGACTCATGGGCCTGAATAGTGTTATGACCTCAACTGATGTGAATATAATAAAGTTCACACAACTGTCTTTTTAAAATGCTGAAATGTATATTTTTTATAGTTTATAATTTTATTATTATAATTTTTCTTTTGACCAATGCTGCCTCTGTATTGTGATTTTACATGTCTTTTTATGTATTGTTAACTTTGTCACTGTTCATGCTTGGAGCTTTTCTCCCCGGGCCTCTACTGAAAATGGACATATATCTAGTTAGACTAGCCCGGTCATCAAATGTAAAATAAAATAAATGCTTATGTTCAGGACCATATAATCAATGTTTTAAAAATTTGAAAAACAAGGTAACCAAGACAAAAAGTGTTTTTGCAGAGGGATAAGCCCCCTTCACCCCCACACCCCCTGAAAATTATATACACCATCTTGGAGATTTCACTGCAGTGGGGGAAAAGACAAATTCCCCAGTCTCCAATGTCCATGAGCTGAGTGCAAACAGTTTGACTTTTTAAAATGTTCATCTTCTGGTCTCAACCATATGAATTTTGACACTTTAAAAAGGCGATCAAGTGAAGAACTGTGTGTGTGTGTATATATATATATATATATATATATATATATATATATATATATATACACACACACAAATATTTAAGATACATACACACACATTATATATATATATGGGAACACTTTATAATCCCGAAATTCTGAAATACCGAATTTCAGAATCCCGAGATTATAAAGCTGAAAGCTCAAACGTTAGAAATTCCAGAAGCGTGAATTTCAAAATCCTGAAGTAAGGAGCTTTTGAAGTAGCGCTTCTGGTATTGCACAGTGTGACGGGATAGCTGGAAGTTCAGGTAAGTAAGTATAGGGGCTTTAGTGTGTGTCAGTGTGTTTGGTTACTACGATCTGTGTGTGTGACGGGAATGTAGCTTGTATGGTGGTGTTTTTGTCTGTGTAGTGCGACCGTAGAGTTAGTATATTTAAGTAGGGGCGGTGTGTGGAGCTTGTACATAGTGTAGGTTTGAGTGTTTGTGTGTTGGGGGAAGCTGTGTGTATGTGTGTGTGTGTGTGTGGTGTGTGGTTAGTGTAGTGTCCACGATTATAAAATTCGCGCTTCTGAGGTTTCAGGATTGTCAGGTTTCAGCTTTATGATCTCGAAATTTGGTATTTCAGGATTTCGGGATTATAAAGTGAATCTATATATATATATATATATATATATGTATGCATGCGTGCAGGTGTTTGTGTATTTTCCTTGGTAAAACACTTTCAGGTGTGATAAGCAAGTGCAAGAGCAAAGAGACAAAGACCTTAACAAAGTATCACGAGGTTTCATTCAGCCTCAACAGGATGTGTCTTGATTAAAAAAAATAAATAAATAAGGTGTGCACTGAAGATGACAACTAGGATAGAATTGTCATAAAGGACAAACTGTTGAGTCATGCTTTTTTAGTATGGGAGATCATTCTATAGCAAGGGAGAGAAATACATTCTGGGAAAAGAAAATGTGTTTATGGTGTTGTTGCCCTTTAAAGTCTTTCTGTGCTTTCTCCAAGTAAGCTAATTTCTGGCTGGGAAATTATTTTTTCTTTTTATACCTCAGTTTTGTTGCTTTTATCTGCAGTCAGTCTTCCCATACTCATTTGGGCCCACTGTTTTCACCTTGAGTGACAACCAGTTATGGGAGGATGTCATCTAGGCATCCCTGAAAAGATTTTACATGTTCAAACTCCACCGTCTGTTTTGCAGCTCTGATGTGTACAGACTCTGTTAGCCCTTGGATTTGTGCACTAACCTGGCTACAGGCCTGATGTGCTGCTTGCAAGGTCCCTGTACAGCATACCTTTGTTCATAGGTAGGTACTAGGCTATAGGCCCTAGGGCCTATATAAGCCTAGTCAAAAAGGTACCTTGGCTTTCGCCACCCAAGAAAATGATTTACCTGTGCCCCTGTCGAGCAGAGCCACAGAAGTGATCCTCAGGGTGAATTTCCTATTTCCCATCCAATCATCAAGATTTTTCTTAAAGAGTGCTAATGAGGAGCTTTTGATGCTTGACCTCCACTGTGAGTCAGCAGTACATCAGACCAACCTGCTTCCCTCCTTAAAGACATGCTTTTAACGGGTCTACTTCACTTTGTTGAAAACGCATATGAGTGAATATCTCTTTATCAAACACTTTTCATCGAAGCGCTACTTTGTCAAACTGGCATTTAAATGAAAATTTTACCAGGGGAAAGAAACAGTGGGCCATCATCGGGAATTGGCCCTTTTCCCCACAGAAGTGCAATCTCAGAGTTAGTATATTTAGTTAGCCACCTGGATGAGTTTTAAATTTTATTTTTGTGATGTTGGTTGGTTGGCCAATCGCTTTTTTCCCTTGGGAGAATTTTTGTTTAAATGCCAGTTTAACAAAGTGATGGTTCGCTGAAAAGCTTTCAACAAAGAGATACTGACTTATTTGTGTTTTTGACAAAGTAATATAGAACCACTTTTAACTGTACTTTGAGCAAAGACTTGAGGAACAGTGCCAGGATTTCTCTTGTCTTACAACCAGGGACAGCCAAATACAGATAGATTTGAGGTCCTGTTTTCCAGCTCTTAAAGGGTTAGATTGGATAAAACCTGATATGATGAGACTCTTGATACCGATGTGCATGTGGAATGGAATTCATGTCAGAGAGGTTCAAAGCTGCTGCGTGCAAACTTTAAACTAAATTGAAGTAGTTTCTCATTATTTTTTGTCTTACACCTTTAGTAATAGTGTATGTGTTTTTAATTCAGTACCAGGTTTATCACTTTTCTTTTTCTGAGCTTCCATTTTGCATATTACCTGGCTTTCTGCATGCTACTTAGCCTAAATAAACTGAGAGTACTCAAATTTTTAAGGGAAAACTGCTTGAGAGCTATGGACTCAGTTTTTGTTATATCTTCAGCTTCATTTGTCACTGTCAGTGGTTTAAGCTCCTCTTTCACTTTGATAATGCAGTCTCTGAGGTAGTATACATACATATCAGAGCCTTTGAGGAATGCATGGTGGGTACCCCATGCAAACGCTTATTTTTAATGCAGGCTGTCATTGTAATTTGCTGCCTGTCCGTGTTTTAGTTAACAAGCTGAGATGTGGTTTCTTGATTCATTGGTTTTTCAGTGCATCCTTGTTGTCAACAGCTTGACTTGATTGTTATTGACAAGATGACTGTCGACTAAACAGAATATACCTAAAACACTGTGGAATGGTTCCATTTTACAGAGGATGCTTGCCTTGACATTTAATTAAGCACTGTTCATATATGGTTGGTGTAACAAAAAGGTACTTTAACTCAGGAAATGAGCATTCAAAGTGGAGCTTTTCACTCCACTTTAATCTTTGCAGGCTTTGTGCATCAGGTATGTGGCTTTATCATTTCCATACTATGAGGATTTGTATTGCAGCTTGCTTTATACTGTATACCTGCACTTGCTATAGTAAGTTGTATTTTATTCTGTCTCTGTTTTCATCATATCTCACTCTTTCTGTTATGAAGATAGCAGTGCCTTATGACATCTAATTTAAATCCTTGCCTATCAACCTGTTCATTGGTTCATAGGTGTTTGCTAGGCTAATGACCGCAAGGGCCTTTTTAAGCCTTGCCATGCATCCCAAATCTGTGACAAGTTCTGGTATCGTTGATAAGTGTAAGTAAAGGCTTGGGAGGTGAAACATTTACAAGCAGGGATCTGATAGGTGAACCATTTACAGGATGCTTGTGTCCTTTAGAGACATAGGTGCCAAAGCAGGGATGAATTTCCTGTTCCTCTTCCAATTTTCCATTAGGGAGGAGCTCTGCTTCACATGGATGGAGAGCCTGCTCCAGAGAAGGAGTAGTCTCTTGGATACATACCTGTTTGTCCAGCAGGTCCTATTTATGTGACAGGCAAGGTTTAAGTCTTTAGAACAAGTGCTGTTTGTTTTCTGGATATGCAGGAGGTCCATCAGACTGGAGTCTGGCATAGATCTCCCTTAAACAGCATGTAGGAGACAGACTACAAGGATATGGCCTTGAGCAGTCTACATAGGACATGTTACTAACATCCTGTATTCTTTAGTGAGGAACCTCTGCCGATGTTCCAGTTGTTGGATATGCATGCTTAGGTATATACCAAAGGATGCATTGTACTCAATGACAGGTCTCATGAATGCCAAATACAGTGGAACAATGACTTACTTGGATCTGGATGCTATACTTTTATTTATAAGTTGCATAACATAGAATGATTTCTTCACTACTGTAGACATGTGATGGTCAAAGGCTAGATTGCTGTCTGTCTGTGTGTCCCAG